>NW_006787469.1:1218235-1238965 GCF_000442215.2 Lipotes vexillifer
ATTCCTGGTCATTCCCTGTTAAGTTCATTTTGTGTCCAACTGACCCAGCTTTGGCAGCTACAGGTGCCAAACAAGGCATCACCTTGAGACTCTGACCATCTGCATCACTGGAAGGATTAGCTACTTTTAAACCTAGAGGTGCCAATTTTGGCATCGGCCTCCACAAAGTATCTGTGCTGCTGTTTTCTAGGCCAGCCTTCATGTGTAGGATGGGGGGTGAAGACACACTTTCAGGCTCTGCAGGGATGCCAGAAGTACTCTTCCCTTCATCACCAGCTTTCCTGTGGGAAACAAGGGAATCCTTTATCTCAGAGTCAATAACAATCTTAAGGACATCTGGCTCAGAGGCTGGTTCTGCAAGTTGTTTTTCATTCTCAGAAAAGTCATCATCTTCCAAGTGCAAGAGGAGCGGGCTGACAGAGTCACTCTCCCCTTGAACATCAGGCAATTCTTTCAAACCAGTTCCCAAGTGGCCAACCTGGAAAGTTGCTCTGTTCCCAGGAGGAAGCTTACTGATAAAAGCCTGTCGAGCATCCCCTGGGAACTCTGTATCCATAGAGCTGGGCAGTTCAGCCAGGTTAACAGAGTCATCATTTAACTGCTGATTAAGAAAGGCAATCTCATTGAGCAGAGATGTCAGTGTCTCATCAGTATCATCCTCATCTTCCATATTAGTTAGCAGTTCGCTGGGATCCAGTGCTGCGTCCTCTATAGCTGATGCTACCTTTCTCAATTCCATCTCTATGCTTGAGTCTTTGAGATCTTTCATCTTTAATTTATGAAATGGAGACTCTTTTGTCTTCAATCTCTCCCGTCTTGATTCACTCTCTTTCCATTTATGCTGAATTCCTCTCATATCACTGGAAATCTTTTTGGGTAAGAACTCCTGTGCTTCTTGCATACTGGAAACATCAACTATTTGTGGAAAACCAGAATCTTTATTTGACAGATAAACCTGTGTTGTACCCAGTGCCATTCTGACATCTCTGTGGTTGCCTCTGGAAGAGATTCTACCCAAATCTTCACAGGAGTTATCTTCATTCCTGACAGTGTTTTTCAGGTGGTCGGGCAGCTTGCCATCAGGAACTTCATGAGGGTATTTGCTGCCACCCATATCTACCAAACCTCCCTCCGTGGCCAATGATGTCACATTAACAATTCTTGGCATCATAAATAAGTCGTCGTTTTCTGGGGGGAAAAAAAAAACTCATTTATATCTACAGTAGTAAGTACTCTCATTCATACCCAATGACCATCTCATGGGAGTTGTAGTTAAAATTTCACCAGTCTACTTTTATCAAGAAGATGAAAGGAAATACCAGTTTTTCAAATTACGGACTTAGCCTAACAAGAAAATAGGTAAAATCTAACTAAAAGACACTTTGATATTCCATCATTAATAAATGTTCTGTTTAATTATTTTTATAGAAATGCTCCCCAAGTTTATTTTTTTATCCTGAGGCAGACATGCACCTTGATTCTGTTCGTCCAATTAACTGCTACTCTGAGGCAAAGATGAAGCCCTAGAGGCAGCACTGTAAGAAAGGATGACTCCTCCACACTGGGTTTAGCAGTATTGGTACTGGTAAGGATACCCTTTTACCTTAATAGAAATTCAGGTTCCTAAAACCTAAAATTTCGTCAAAGTGAAATTTCCTTTTCACCTCAACTCCTTATCCCCAAAAGGGAGGGTGCTGAAACTGTATCAGGCTGGTAATGTAGGAGTGTACCATCTCTGAGTACAACACAAAATTGATAAATATTTATTAACACCAAAAACTAGAACAATGACTCCTCAACCTCCTTTTACTTTCACATCTTTTCAATTCTTTTCCTACTCAGAAATTAGAAGAGATCGCAAATTAGTTCCCATTCCCAGATAAAAAAGACCATTCAATACCACAGATAGGGCAAAACATATTCTAAAAAGAGAATCTTCTTACAAAGGCAAACTCGAATACAATAGCTCTTTATCATTACAGAACACATTCAAAGGCTTTCTCTGTCACTTTGAGATACCAGGGATAACTCTTTTTCACTACCCATGAAAGACAACACTTATGACATACCTGACTGAGCCACAGCACTGCTGGCAACTTGAGGTTTCAGATCTGCTTCTAGGAGAGCAGGAGAAACAGTAACCACTGGTCCTGAGAATAAGGGACCTTTTAAAGTGAGCAACTGCCCCTGTGGAGTCATCACAATGTTGGCAGAGGTGTGTGGAGTGTTAGAGGGTGAGGTATTTTCTGTAAGGAAGAGCAGAAATTAGTTAAGGATAAAAGATCTTCAATTAATGCTAGTGAATTGCCTAAGAGTGTAAGAGACATCCCTAAAAACCACACCTTGTCTTAAAAAGCAAGAAATAAAATTCAAATTTAGTTAGGGAACCTCAACTTGCAATTTACTTTTTGAACCATTTTTCAGTACCTGTCCAGTGATTCTCTTAAGGGACAGAATTTCTTATTGTTGAGGAACAGAGCCATAGAACCACTTTTTCAATGGAATGCTTCTGATGGTCTTGATGGTGAATCAGGATGAAGGCACACACAATTTTATTCCTAGGTTTGCTTTCCTATATACAGCTAAGAAATTACTTCAAGTTTTTAGACCTCAGTTTTTCCACCTGTAAAATGAGGTGACTGGACTAAATGATCATTAAAATTCTTTCTTAGCAATAACATCATTTAAATGTGCAATGTTAAAACTAACTCATATTTTAGTATCTATCACTACTTTCTTAGTTGATATAATAAACCAGATTTCCTTGGTTCATACACTGTGCTATCCAAAGAGTAAAAAAGGATATACCATTCTCAAAGGATATAAACAAGTAATGTAAGTAAAATCAATATAGCCTCACTTCCAAAATCAAGATAGGAAAGAATAAAAAAATCAAAACCAATTTACTTTGTTCCTTAATAGCAATTCATTGACAGATTGCAATCTGATGAAAAGTAGAGCCTGATTAACAAAAATAAACTTTAAAAAAAATTTCCAATTTATTTGTCTCATCTAGATCCAAACTTCCTCAACTCATGAGCAGAACTGCAGGGAAATCAAGAGTTCATTTATAAAGTCTGAAAAGATGGCAGCTTAAAAAAAATACTGAAACACTAGAAGAAAAATACTTGTCTGAAGACTGCTATCGGAAGTAGGTCTTATATGTTACCATGACTGATAACTTACTAGGATTTGCCTGAGTGTGTAAAGCTAGAAACTGAAATCTAATGTAGTTAATATTCTACTTTTAATACATTTCATTTAATTAAAACTAAAATTATGGCCAAGAGAAGACATTCAGTTCTCTAAACTAAACTAATGTTCATCTACATTAAAGAAAGCAAAGAATGTCTCTCCTACCTGTGGCCTGGTCTTTTTTTCTGGAAAGAATCAAAGGTTTCCCCTTCCTGTTATTTATAAACATCTGTCCGAGATCTACAGATGATGCAGAAGATCCTTCCTGCTGTTTGCTAGTTCTGGGAGACACATCAAACTCATCTGATCCCATCTTCTTTTTTCTTTTTTGTGCCTCTAATGCTTGTTGTTTTGCATAAATATACTCTAGCTTCTTCAGGACCACTTCTTCTGTCTTACCTATAGGTTGATAGGGAATAAACTGTTACTCTCTATAAGACCCCACATAATAAAGAGAAGCAGAGTCAACTGAAATCCAGTTGATTTAACTATATTCCCCTAAACTATGGAAGGCAAGAGTAATTATAATCCAGAAGAAATGTCCCACCCAGTCAAACGATAATTCTGATGTTAACTCTGGGAACCAAGCCTCAAACTAAGTAGTATCTGAAAGATCTACTAAGGATTTTCCTCACTAAAGCTATATTTATACTCTTTATCAGAGATCATTCACTTATCTCACCTGAAAGAGATGATACTTTCCGTATCAAAATATTCCGTTTGCGAGTCAGGAGATTTTTCTGTCCTATCAACTTGTCTGCCTGATCTGTTAGTCCTTGAATTTCGCTGAATGCCTACAACAAGAAATAGTAATATCACGTCCATCAGTTTGTTTTTTCCGAAAAACAGGTGGGGGCTACATAATTTCTTAAATTAAAAAATTTTTATCTAATATTTTAGAGAACTATAATGCCATTTAAAACAACTGTTAATGTTTTACAAAGTTATGATTACCGGGGGGAAACAGGAGGAGGGATGAGTTGCGAGACTGGGATTGACATAAACATACTACTATATATAAAATAGATAACTAAAAAGGACATACTATATATAGCACAGGGAACTCTACTCAATACTCTGTAATGGCCTCTATGGGAAAAGAATCTAAAAAAGAGTGGATATATGCATCTGTATAACAGATTCACTTTGCTGTACACCTGAAACTAACACAACGTTGTAAATCAACTAAACTCCAATAAAAATTTTTAAAAAAATAAAGTATAGAAGTAAAAAAAAAAACAAAAAACAATTTTTAATGTTTCAGAATTTATTTTTTGTTAAACTTCAGGAGATTTTTCTGTCTTATACTTCTAGGGAAAGTGATTATTTACAAAGAGCACCACTGAGTGGTTAACAGGTATTTCCACTGCTGCAAGGAGAAACAAAACATTTTACTCTGCTTAGATCTTAATAATCAACTTTAAAATCAACTCCTAGGGGCTTCCCTGGTGGCGCAGTTGTTGAGAGTCTGCCTGCCGATGCAGGGGACACGGATTTGTGCCCTGGTCCGGGAATATCCCACATGCCGCAGAGCGGCTGGGCCTGTGAGCCATGGCCGCTGAGCCTGCACATCCGGAGCCTTTGCTCCACATGGGAGAGGCCACAACAGTGAGAGGCCCACATATGGCAAAAAAAAAAAAAAAAAAAAAATCAACTCCTAATCTAAGCAAAATCTGGTTGAAATAACCTTGTTCTAGAGGGATATGACTGCTTGCCTTTTACTCTTCCAACTTCTACTTATAAGCAATTTAAACAAAATTACCTTAGATATTCTACATGCAAAATTAAAACTTCTGCTAGCTTGAATACTACAGTTTCCTTTAAAGTGACTGTCAACTGTTAAGTATGTCAAAATAGCAGTTGTGTTGTACCTTTCACTGTGATAAACTTTTCTAAGTGCTACGGAAAACACCAGTGTAAAGAAGTCATAGTAAACAGAGTTTACCAGAGTTTCTAACTTTTTTTGAAGGAAGGATAATGACTCTGCTGGTTAAGAATCTGACTTTCAATGAAAAGCTACTTTGACTCAGCATAAGGACTTTTCTTCTTAAGGGATTTATTGGACATTCATTAGTCCACCTTCAAATGTTAAACACAAGCTCTATTTCAATCTTCTTCATTCTCTTTCTCATAAATATCTCTAGAAGATTCTTTCAGTCAAGCTCTTACTTGTCTGTCATTTACACATAACACTTACCCTAGTAAGAATGAGACTTTTGGAAACCTTGGAAGAATGAAGTAACCCCAACGTGATCTTCAATTTCTCAAAGAGATCCCTCATTTCACCACGGCGGCGCCGCTCATTGGCAGTGTGTGTCCGGCGATAATAAGCAAAAGCCTCTGCTTCTTTCTGTAGTTTTTCACTCCAGTAATCAGGTTTTAGTTTTAGAGGAACTGGTGTAGCCTGTCCAAACAAAAGATCACCACCTAAGTATCTTTCACATGTACCTGCCCTCTTCCTGCACCCCAAATGGCACTGCTCTATATCAGACACCCACCATCTTCTGCCTGGAGTATCATAACAGCCTCTCAATTGGTCAACTTACTACCAGTCTATCCTTCCTCCAAATCAACAGTGTAAATTCTAATACATGCGAATGTGATATCACTTCTCAGCTCAAATTACAGTAGTTCTCAAATGAGGGAGAATTTGAGAGAGGGGATCTACAAAAAAGCTCATCTGTATAATTTATTATTAAAACTTGTTTTCCATGACACAAATTATATGGTAAACTTTAACAAGATCTCAATTAGTGGAAAACGAGTTGAAAATTTTTTTGGTAAACACTGTAAGACCCTTTACAATTTGGGAAAGGGTCAACTGCCTCTTTTCCTAAATCACTGTTCTCTCCAACCATTTCAAAGTGCTAGAAGTTTCCTAAATACACTACAATCCCACACCTCCATGCCATTACACAGGCTGTTGCCTGCACCTAACCCCTTCCACCCCCCTTTCATAACTTAACATTTAAAACTCAGACTTTGCATTTTTTAGGAAAGTCTTTCTTGACCTCAGGATGCCTTAGGCTTCCTTTCTCTCTTATTTATTCTACTTCCATTTTTAAAGTTATTTACTATAAAGAAGTAAAAGATGCATACAGGATTTAAAATATAAATATGTAAAGATCTTATAATGAAAAGCAACTGTTTCTTGCACCTACAACTGGATCCTCAGAAACAACCACTTTTTGATTCTTTTAGTGGCTTTTTCTGGTTCTTAAGTCTATATATATCCTAAGTTAAAAACAGTAACATACGCTTATTCTTTTCATTTTTCAATACAACCTATTTACTTCCTGCTATGCAGAAAAGGATTTAGCTCACCACTCTTTTGCATCTCACCATCCATCTTCCTAATACAGATATATCATTAATTTTAGTTCTCTCTTGATCCCTTTGCAACTTGAATATAATTCTATCTCCGTTTCTCATTTCATCAACAATAGTGTCTCTTTGTAAAATGAGGATATCAGTACTCATATCCTTCCCGTCATTTCTTCTTCCCTCTTTTACCTCCCAACTTGTCATTTGTACTTACTCATTTTTCAAGACTGAAAATTAAGTCTTACATACTTTATTCATGGATTATAAAAGTTTTAAAAAATCATCAACAGTGACCAACCTATTATGACAATATGAATATTAATCATACCAAGTGAGTAATAATTACATTTCCTGTCTTTTACAGTTTCTTGGTTTTGTGTATGTGTGTCCCCCCCAACCTTGATGTTTCTAATTGCCTTTATTTTCTTGACACTGTTTACCTTTATCATAGTAACAGTGGTACCATATCATGGGGTATGAAAGTACCCCCAAACTCTTCTACAAAATCATTGTCTTTCTAAAGTTAAAAACATGTACATTAGTACAGTGTGGGAAAATCAAAGATACAACCAGATAGAAATAAAATTAATACTAAGTTTAAATACACCAATACACTAAAAATAATTTGCATGTAATAATAATGGTACAAAACAATGGACTGTGTAAATAGCTATTGTGAAAATTCTTACATCTCAAAAATGTTTTAGGATGTCCAATGAAAAAATAAAAATTGTGATATATTCAAAATAATTATGGCCCTGCAAACATGTATCATATGCTCCCCCAAATCAAACCAAACTCAAACTAATCACCCAGTAGTTTTTCAAAGGACCTGAATACCACCCTCCATCTCAACCCAATCTCATCATTTTTATCTCTTAAATTAAGAAGACAGAATAACAAGTGGAAAATGGTTAAACAACTGCACTCTCTTCCATTCTTAGTGTTAGTTAGGATAAAGAGAAAACCTTCCTTAATTATGGTACTGATATCCTACACTGAGTACCTTAAGAAAATCAAAGAACGTTTATAATTTCATGGCTCCCTGAACTGCTAGCCATTACTTTAGATAATAACTAATTTTTTAGATCACCAGAAAAATCAGGAGCCTAAATAAGAAAGAATGCTAGCCTGTTTCACATCATATCATTACATTATAGGATTAGTTTTCTAATAAGCACATCAGTTTTCATAAACTCCATACCCATTTTAATTCCTCTAAATTATTCTATCAACTGGGGGTGGAGGGCAGTAGACAACTGAGAAGGGAAAAAAAAGCATTAATACTATAATTTCATTAAGGGGAAAACAGCTAATTATATTAACTCACTGGTAAAAATGGCCCTGAAAAAAGTTATAGCTAATACAGCTAATGTTGTTTTAACCCTAAGGACAAATGTTATCAATTTTATTAAATGAGTAATTATCATTAAACATACTGTAAATACCTTTCGACTCTTTTCAGCAGCTTTCTCATCTGTAGTGATATGCGTACGGCACCTAGATGAAGACAATATTTTCCAATTCTTATTGAAATTCAGTAAGTTAATACCTATTCATAGCTATATTAAACCAAACCATCCCAAATTGTCTAAATCGTAAGCAGCTTCTTTTCCCCATGGTCCAATATGTGGCAATATGATTTATTCAACAATATGCTTTTTTCTCAAATAAAAGTGTCCAAATAGACCCTAAAACTGCAAATTACTTTTTTTTAATTGTGAAATATTTCAAACATATAAAACTGTACAAACAAAATACATAATCAACATCCAGGTATCTGTCACTAAGCTTGAGAAATAAAACACCAAAATATAGGCACATTCATCATCTTCCTTCCTTCTCATAAGTAAATGCTCGCAAACTGAGTTTACTATACACATCTTTACAGTTTTACTCTCCTAGGAATGTGCTGATTCATCCCTAAACAGAAGGTATTATGTAGCATTTTAAACTTACATGTAGTGTATCTTTCTTCAACTGATTTGTCTCATTCAGCACTGCATGTGAGATATGTTGATACATCTAGTTCAATCATTTTAACTGCTATATAGTATTACAAACTGTTGAATTTTCCAAAATTTGTTTTAGAATGTTAGTAGTTATTTAGGTTGTATCCAAATTTTCACAATGGCAAATTTTCACAATGGCTGCAATGGACAATCCCAGACATGACCCCTTGTACATGTGTGTGAGCCTTTCTAGGATGTATACCTAGGAGTGGAACTGCTGGATGGAAGAAATGCATGCACATCTTCAACTGCAGTCATGTCATACTGCTCTCCAAAGTGGTTATAACTTACACTCCCACCTGCAATATGTTCCCATTGCTCCACACCTAGACAACAGTACTATCAGAAATCTCGATTTATACCAATCTTATGGGTATAAATTGGTAAAGTCACTGTGGTTTAATCTGCATTTCCCACTTTGCCTTCCAATGCCAGGGATGGAGGTTCGATCCCTGGTCGGGGAGCTAAGATCCCACATGCCTCGGGGCCAAAAAACCAAAACATAAAACAGAAGCAATGTTGTAACAAACTCAATGAAGACTTTAAAAATGGCCCACATCAAAAAAAATCTTAAAAAAAATTTTTTTTGCATTTCTCTAATTACTTGTGAGGTAGAACAAATTTGCATGTTTACTGGCAGTCTTTTGTGAATTGCCCATGATATCCGTTACTTACTTTTCTACTGGATCTTTTTCTTACTGACTTGTAAGAATTATTTTATATGCTTGATACTAATCTTCTGTCAAACACATATTGCAAATATTTTCCTTACAGTCTGAAATTGCCTTTTCACTGACAGAAATTTTTAAAATTTTAACAATCTGCTCCTTTACAGTTATGTGTTGGTTATTCTTGGCCCTTTATTATTCCAGTCCATTCAGATGGTATCTCTCTGTTTACTGAATTCTTTTTTTTTTAAATAAATTTTATTTCTTTATTGGTTGATTGATTGATTGATTGCTGTGTTGGGTCTTCGTTGCTGCGCACAGGCTTTCTCTAGTTGCAGTGAGTGGAGGCTACTCTTCGTTGCAGTGGCTTCTCTTATTGTGAAGCACAGGCTCTAGGCGCACGGGCTTCAGTAGTTGCGGCGCAGGGGCTTAGTTGCCCCATAGCATGTGGGATCTTCCCGGAAGAGGGACTGAACCTGTGTCCCCTGCATTGGCAGGTGGATTCTTAACCACTGCGCCACCAGGGAAGTCCCTATTGAATTTTTCTTCAATGTCTTTCAATAACATTTTATAAAAGTCTTGCACAACTTGTGTTAATAATCCCAAACAGCTTTTTCATATTTTTAATTACTTTTTTTTGCTTGTTGCTATTGCTTAGGAACTCGATTTTAGTATACTGAACTTACATCCTGCAATACTGCTGAACTTAAGTCTAATTAAGTTTTTAAGAGATTTAAATTCTTTCAGTCTTAACCAGTAGGCAATTGAAGTACCTTCCTGGAAATAGCCCTGGAGTGAAGAAAAATACTACCTACAGCCCTCCTTAGACTTTCTCACTAGGAAAGAAGAATTACTCTTTCTTAACTCATTGCTACTTCAGGTAGCTGATGACATAACAGGTTGAAAAGCACAATGTCTGGCACAAAAAAACAACTCTTACCTTCTTTCCCTTCTTTCTCTCACACCTTAGTTCCTAATCAATACAAGGCTTACTCAGAACATTTTTTTCTAAGGCATCATGCTCTCTGTATTTTCACCTCATCAGCTGAACAGCTATGAACATTTTTCTAACTGTAATGACCTATTCAGCTAGCAAAGTAACCAAATTTAGAATTTAATGCCATATTCTTCAAAGAACTAACCTTTGTTGAACAGTCCACTTGTATCAGTTATGTTAGTTATCTCATACATTATCTCATTTAATACTTGAAATGGGGGCATTTTCTTCATTCCATAGGTAAAGAATCTAAGATTCAGAGAGATTACAGACTTGCCCAAGATTAAACAGCCACAAACTAGCAAAAGCAGTATTTTAATACCAATGTATCAGGCTCCAAAAGCATATGTTATTCACACTTATATACTTGCCTCCTAGCAATAACAAGGCAAGTTAATTACCTCTGAATTACAGCTCCTCTCCTCATCTACTACTAAGAAAAAAGCTAGAGAAATAAAGGAACCATGTCAGTTACCCAGAACTCCTGAATAGATCATTTAGTTTTGCTTATGGTCATAAAATTACAACAACAAAAAACAACCATCCAAAGAGAAGTAAGACTTACAGCTGTTTGAAAGTCTGTGTATGGGCAGCTGTGGTCTTCATGTGGACAACATTAACTTCCTCCGGGAGCTCTTCTACAGTCTCAATGTCCACCTGCTCTTCATCATCCTCAATGTATTCTACACAGTTATTCTGAAATACAGCATTTCAACAGTAAATAAAGTATTGGGAAGCAAGCACACCTAAACTTTTCAACTGAATGCTCCCCTTATAAAGCCAACCAGTGCCAAACACTGATCTTAAACTATGAGTACTGATAATCCTAAACTTGTTAATCATAAAATGGAATTGTCATAAAGACAACATATGGTTAGAGCTAACTACCAAGAACTACATTATAAATCACAGATATATATTAAAAAGACATCATTAGACTGAAGAGACAGAGTCCCCAAAGGGCTGTATTGATGCTTCAGTGTTATTTCTAGTGGACAAAATTCAGGTACAGATATATTAAAGCTGCATAAATCTTAATATTAAATAGCAGTAAAATAGAATTTGGTGAGGGAGAAGGTAGAAAGAAGAAAAATTCAGATTCTAGTTTAAGACTGCTTCATGGTTAATCCCATATTAAATACCTACAGAAACATATTCAAGGCAGATATGGAAATAGATTATAGCCCAGACAATCTTCTAAGTCTCTCAACCCTACAGAATGAGAGCTTCTGAAGAATTTCAGATACCAAAAGAAGCCCAGGCTTGCTGTACTTATTATACCAAAATATGAGTCAATCAGTAAGCATTTATTGAGCACCCACCACAGAAACTCACTGTATATTTATAACAGTAGACTATATGGATTATGGGATATGCAGATACTTTTAAGTCCACCTTTAAAAGTAGTGTTTACTATGCCAGAAACCAAACAGAGAATACGTTATCTATAATTGTACTGTACCAGAGAGGCACAACTCAAAATGAAGCATCTCAATCACCTTATTAATTCTATGTTTAAACTTGCTGGAAAAACTACTTACCCCCAAATTACAGGCTCCCTAAGGCTAAAGGACATAAATGATGCAAGACATCATTTATGATCCCCAATTTAAGCATCATCTAAATAATGTGTATTAAATGTAAACAATGGATATTAAAATTAACGTTAGGAAACTAAATCAGCAGAACCCCAAGGGTTTGAATAGTAACGTAGGTAAATGCTTTAGCATATTTAAACTGAAGAATGTGTACTGTGTGGCTTTAATTGCAGGCTTTATAAATAATATCCAATAAACTTCATCAGGGAAGACTTAAAAAGGCTACTCACAACTTTCCTTACACTATTCCAATATAATGCTAATCACAGGTATAAAGCTATCATAGGTGTCAGACATACACATAAATACAATATAGAATTTAGATGTGAATGTCCTTAGTTTTAAAAGGCCTGTGTACCTGTCAGATTCACTATTAGGAAATTCAAGCAATGCCACGCTGTATGACTAAGACACACTAAAGGTTCCATTAAGTCAGTTCTACTGATAGCAATAGTTTTCACTGATTTTAAAGCTGGACTGTTTTTGACCTGTGGTTGCCAAGGGGGAGGAGGCGTGGGGAAGGGATGGATTGGGAGTTTGGGATTAGCAGATGCAAACTATATACAGAATGGATAAACAACAAGGTCCTACTGTACAGCACAGGGAACTATATTCAATACCCTGTAATAAACCATAATGGAAAAATTTTTTTAATTAAAATTAAAATAAAGTTGGACTGTTTTTGGTCTGATGCTTACCTAGGCTGACTTACAATGAAAGACCCTGCAAAAAGTGCAAGAAGATCTGCAATCTAACTCCTAAACTACCTACAGATATATGTCCTCAAAAAGGATTAGGTTATAGATAGAATGTGAGGGAAATGCGTATAGAATCATCCAACTGTACAGCTAGATCCTCATTTTATAAATGAGACAGGTGAGGTACAGAAATAACCAACATAGGAATGTTAGAATATTTAACCATTTTAGAGGTTTAAAATATGAATCTTTTTGCTATATTTTATCTCCGTAAGGCAGTTAGTTAGGCATTAACAGAGAAGGACCAGGTAACACAGAGAATGAACGAATCTCAAGGAAGTGAGATTCTAAAACTGCCATGCATGACAATCATTGTATTATCTGCTCCTGAAGAGAGGGACACAATTTAGATTTCAAGGCACCCCACAGGCAGCTGGCTATCACCTCCTTATGTTTTACATCAGACCCCAGGTCAGGGGTCAGCAAACCACAGCCTGCCATCTGTTTTTGTAAATAAAGTTTTATTGAAACACAGCCACACTCATTTACTTACTATTGCTTATGGCTGCTTTCACTCTACAACGGCAATTGAGTAGTTGCAAGAGCAAGTCATCTAGCCTGCAAAGTCTAAAATATTTACAATCTGGCCCTTTACAAAAAAAGTTTGCCCAACTCCTGCCCTATATCATATCTGACTCTTAGGTTACTTAGTTCAGAAAATACAACCCTAAATAAAAGCCTAAAAAATGGCTTCAGAAAAATAAAAATATAAATTAGGTCAAATTACAAAGGAAGATGACCAAAGTTCAGAATACAAATTCTAGACATTATTTAATTTTAGGAGATGATTAAAAACAACTTTAGGCAGGGGACACGGGTTCGTGCCCCATTCCGGGAAGATCCCACATGCCGCGGAGCGGCTGGGCCCCTGAGCCATGGCCGCTGAGCCTGCGCGTCCGGAGCCTGTGCTCCGCAACGGGAGAGGCCACAACAGTGAGAGGCCCGCGTACTGCAAAAAAAAAAAAGAAAAAAATTAAATAGTATTTTTCGTTTCTCTCCAAAAAGAAAAACATCTCTATAAATGCAGATAGATAAATTATCTTCCAGTTCTAAGGCTGCCTATTCCCTGTTTCTTATATATATCTACCAGATAAGCTACAATCACTTCACATACTAAATGTCAAAGAAACTGAGACTGAATGGGAGTAGTGGTTTCAGACTTTTTCTTAAGAAAAAAAAAAAAAACCTAATTTGATAGGGACTCTCAAGCATCTATCCCCCTAAGGCTTAAGTCAGCCTTCCTGTAATATCAGACAAGTCTCAAAGCTCAATATAAGCTCAATAAATGTTACCTGACTGACACAGCCCAAAAACTACAAAGTCATTTAATCATGATCTAAACCTAGGCATCCAAATCAATGTATCATGTCTTAGTGATCTTCTGGAAAAACTACTGTCTCTAATGAATCATTTAAATTCTTGAGGTTTCAGTCACAACAAAAATGGGCTCACCACCTTTTCTACATCATCAACCTCCTCACTCTGGTAGTCAGAAACAACATCCACAATCTCATCAATAGAATCATCGGTTTTCTCATTCTCATCTTCCTCATCATCCTCTTCCAAATCCAAAACAGTGAAGTCAGCACTGCTTCTCCCACCCTTCTTCTCTTGCTTTGGTTTTATCTGTTCTCCTGATAGCAGTAAGTGACCTTGAAAATGTCCTTCCCCTCTGCTCCCTTTGGTAGCTCTCCTAGGAAATATGGAGAAGGCTGCAGGACTAGAAATCCTACTCCAAGAATCACATTCAGTTTTTAAAATTCTGGCATTCTCAGTAGCTCCACTTTTTCCAAGTAAATCAGAGATGCCGTGTTCTTGTTGAAACACATCTGAATTTTCCTGACAAGTTTCTGTTTCTTTAATTAACTGCTCATCTGTCTCTTTCTTGCATTCTTGTGAAGTTCTAACACATTTCTGGGTCAAAGGGCCCTTTAGGTGTTTTCTCCACCTCTCCCTAATGCTGTCCTTCTCCAGAGAATCTCCACATCCCTTCTCCTTGGCCTCTGGCTTTGGATTAGATTGCTGCTCCACAACTCTGCTCCCTGAAAATTCAAGTTTACTTTCTTCTTTAGAGATAATTGGAAATTCATTTGATTTTTCCCCTGGATTGTCTAAGCCTTTCTGCTGTTCCACTTTCACATCAAGTTTTTTAAGCTGCACATTACTCACACTTTGGACTGTCATATTACTGGCTCTTCCAGAAATGGTCTTAACTTCCAGAACAGTCAGTTTTTCTTTGGAACTGTTATGATTCCTAATCCCATACTCTTCATCAACATTTTTATAGTCTTCACCTGTGTGTGAGCCAGTGCTATAGGCATGCTGAGAAGGTTTAACAGTTGCAGGACCTTCTTCTGTAAGGGATTCTTCATCTAAATGGTCACCCCCATCTTCCAAGGAATCATTCAGAGTTTCTTCTGAGACAGTAGCTCCTGAGTTTTGCTTTATTATATTAGCCTCAGGGTCTATAGCTTCTCCTCCTGACTGTAGGGCCTTCTTAGTTTCCTGTTCTCTTTTTAAAAAGCTTGTTTCATCTTTCTGGTCTGCATTCTGAGATTCTCTTTTCATCTGAAGTGAAGCAACATGCTGAAGAATGGAGCTGGGAACAGGCTTTTGTCCTGGGAGCTGCAACAAGGCAAAACTACCAGACTGGAGAGGAATAAGACTGGCTGTACCAACAGGCTGCCCTCCTGAACTATAGGTTATTTTGGTTTCAGAGCCTGTTTTGCTTGCAAAGCTTTGTGGTTCAGGAGGGGAAATCCTCAGAGTCAATGTACCAGACTGAGACACAAAACTAGGTCCAGAAGAAAGCAATGATGGTGCCTGAGTGATAACATTCATTGCTGGAGAAGACCCAACAGCCTGAATTACAGGATTCATAACAGAGAAAGAGGAGGACGAAGCAGAAGATGGTGGAGTCTCTGAAGGTTTGGAAGGAGTGGGTAACCGGATTCCCATCACAGACCCTGGTAAGAAAAAGAACATTTTAAATCACCACTGCCCAAATCAAGACTTCCAAAGTATGCATTTCTTTTCTAACAGGTGATTCCAAGACACTAAGAAGACCAATCCTGGTGTATTAACATACCATATGACCAAATGATTCAAGAAAAGAGAAACTTATCAGAAATATCTCTAATTTTATACCTGGGTTCCGAAACATGACAGGCTGTAAGTTGGGCTGGGTATTAGAGCCTCGAAGCTGATGCAAAGGGAGGAGCTGGACAATCTGCCCATTAGGGTGCCTGAACAGGTTCATTCCACTTGGGCTCCTAACAGGCTGCAAGACCATCCGATGTCCCTGAAGTTGTGTGTTTGGGACAGGTCTAAGAGTAGGAGAACCCTGCTGCACTGGAATCAACAACAATCGAGGTCCAGCACGTTTCACTGTGTTAGGAGAGACCTGTGGAGTAGCCACTGGAATCTGAGGAGCATTTTCTGAAAAACAGGAAATGGGAAACATAGTGTCAGAATTTCCCTTTAATACTTGGGAAAAAATAATTATGACATGGGATCTAACCATGCTACAAATAACTTCTACTTTAAACTACAGAGTTGGTAAAATCCTGTCCATCCATGATACACTACTTACTAGTCTTATGGCTGAGAACAATTTACTTTAAACCTAAGTATTAACCGGACATTGCAGGGCCTTACATTTAGATTGGTAAAAAAGAAAGTATCAATTGTCAAGAGGTGCATTTAAAGAGATAACACTTCTGCCTAATGAAAAACATGGCCTCTTAACCTGGTTCTCATTAAAGTTCAAGATAAATAAAATTCTCTTGTTCAACTTAAAAATTCAGGCTGTTAACACTTAATAGACTTATGACTTAGTTTCACAGGTCTTACTCAAGTAAGAAAAAGTCAAGGACTAAAAATCACAAGGTACTAAAAACTTCTTGGCTTGTAAAATTCACTGATAAATAAGCAAAGCATAAAGATCTGTGGAAATTATTTTTCAGAAGGAAAAAAAAATACATACCCCCAAAAAATGGAATGAAATTAAGAGACATCAAAGAAGCAGGGAAATAAAGCCTGGTTAGGAAGAGGTAAAAGATAGTTTTAAAACAAACAGAAAAAGCAGAAATTTAATGCAGAAGATGTGAATTAAAAGAGATTTCAAAATATTAATAGTACCTAAAGATTCACTTTAATGTTTGGAAGAAAATACTAAGGACATGGAAAAAAATAATATGAGTAATCTACAGCTAGGTTTTTGGTCACAGGAATAAAGAGGTAGGAATAACGTAATAGTAAGCATAAATGAAAGTGTTCTAACGTTACCATTCAAATTACTGAACTTCTTTAACATTATTATTTCCAATTACTCCTTTTTTTAAAACATTATTAAATAAAAATTTTCATCAGTTTGTCACTAAATATAAAAATCAACAAGCCAAACAAAACAAAGATTTTAATATGTGATATTCTATCAGATAGGTACTCTGCCCAAAAAAATATCACATTTCTAAAACAAAGTGAAGCTCCTAAGATTTACATGACAAATTATATATAGAAGATCCATGACTACTTTTGAAAATGAAATAAAACACAAAGACCAAACTGTTTATGAAAAAAAGTGTGCAACTTAAAAAAAATTCATCTATCTTATGTGAATTAAGAAACATGTTAAAGCATTCTTAATTTCCTGAATATTTCTATTCACATTAAGTTTTAGAGAGTGATTCAAAACCAAATAACTCCAAAAGCAGCCTTTAATACACACACTAAATATGTGATTATTTATTAATATGTGTGAGAGGGGAAGAAGGGAAAGACAAAAAGAAGGAAAGTCAAATGAAAAAGTCAGAGTTGTCTAAATCCCAAAGTTGAGATCTACTTTATGAACCTATAACAAAATTATACACTTCCTTAGAAGTTGGCAGTGATTTGAGTCAGCTCCATTTATAAAAGAGCAGGTAAGAAAATCTGTTAACATTAGTATTTCCTCAAGTAGTATTACAGAAGACACTTTTAGGTGGTAGGTGGATATAGAATAACACCATATCACATTGTCAGCATTTTAATCTTTTGATTAAAATACAGAAGAAATTACCAGTCTTTGATATTATGTCTTTAATATTATGTCAACATTTTCTAACTTTCTTCATTAACAGAAAGAGCAAGCCACATGTTAAGAACTTACAGTAGCTGGCTAGTATTTGACACTTTTTATTATTGTTTCAGTGTATTTATTTATGAGGCTACCCTCTATTTTGGCAAGTAATGTTGGTTTCCAATAACAGTAATACTGCTCCTTTTAAAAGTACATTTAAGTGAACAAATGACTGGATTTAAATAAAAATATTATGTCAATTGTATGATAGTACAAATGGGAATCCGAGCAAATACCTGAATGTATGTTCCAAGTGACTGAAATCTGAGAGACAATGAACTACAAAAGGTAAACTGTTTTACAGTTTCATGACAGAATTAAAAATATAAAGAAAGGTTAGAACCCATGATTTAGAAGACATGACCAGTTAAAATATGACAAGATATGAACCTTGAGATTCAACAGGAAATCAAAACAGCTTCATCAACAACTATCTTACTTTTGAAATTATATATTAGCCATTTTTGGTATGCTTATTTACAGGAAGTAGCAAAAGACAACATATTTGATACTGTCATCCACTTTTCCTTTCAACAGCACTTCAATTTATAAATCACTTCTTTCCTAAAATATCAAGAGGGATTTAGACCATGCCCCTAAAGACAAAAATATTTAGTAGGAAAACTATCAGTTACCAAGACAGAACTGCTGTTGGCTATTTTATTCCCCCTTAAATCCTACAAAGTCTTTTACACTCTTTTCCACAGTAATTCCTCTTAGTCTACTAAGAGAACAACTTGCTTCAGCTGGTTGAATTAAGATAGAAAAATTACCAAAGTGTTGAACTATTCCTATTTCAAATTCACTTAAACTAAGCCAACAAGAGAAAAAATTTCATTTTAACTATAAACTTAACATATAAAATATCAGAGTCCAGAACAAAGAAATATGCCTCCTTACTTCTATTTCAATCAGTTTACATATAGTAATTAAGCAGGAGAATAATGTCAGTAGTATATAGGAGTTGGGCTGATTCATAAATGATTTTTACTAAGAAAGAGGACCTAGAATTTTAATCTTAAGCAAGGAGGAGACAGAAAGGGCCCTCAGCTTGGCTGCAGCAGAAGCAGAAGCCCTCCAATCTTTTTAAAATATAAAGCAGCAGCCCTCCCACCCCCAAAACAGGGAACAACTACTTATGGTTCCCTCCTCAGAGATATGCACCCCCAGCTCTCAGCACACAACAGGCTGCACTTCCTCCTGTGCCCACCTTAACACTGCTCTACTGGCTCAGAGTTCCACTCCCATATGCAGTATTCTTCAGCCAGCATTTCCATTCTAATGTTTTTGAATATCGTTAATCTCCTGAAGAAATCTCTAGCCCCATTAAACCATCTGTCAAGGCTGTTTATCTCTAAAGTACCAGTTACAGGTTTTATTAGCGCTCTGGTTACAAAATTGCATGAATTTTCAGTGATTGTCCTAACCCTATCTTTACCACAAGCTCTATTATTTTCAGTGTTCAGTTTTACAGAATGTAATGATTTTTAGGAATATATGTATCATGTTATAGCAGAAACACCTGATATATCTATAATCCTATCAAAACCACAAAGTTATATAAACAACTGTCAGTAAACCAGCTTGTAACATCTAGGCCTTACCTGGTCTCTGGCTCACTGGTGGACTCCCATCAATTCCCGAGAGTATAATGGGAACAGAGCTCAGAGATGAAGTTGGTGTGGTCACCATGGAGGAAGATGCAGCTGTGGTCACCACGACTATGGAGGTGGAGGCAGTGGAAGCAACAGGAAGAGTTATGGTTGGAGGAGATGCTACCAAAGACTTAGGAAAAGCAACTGAAGCCACAGGGGTAGTTATCCCAGTCGTTTTGATAAGGTTCACAGTGGCTGTAGACTGGGTAGGTGTTACAAGGGTGCTGGTATTAGTTTCAGAGACCTCAACAACCCCTGCAGTGGTGGCACCAGAAGAATAAGTAGTTTCCTTAGTTCCCACGTCAGAAATAGCAGTCACAGGTGTCACAGCAGTAACATTCTCTAAAAACACTTGAGGGGTGGTAGTAGTGACAGCAGCAGTCACAGGACTGCACACCTGAACTGGCTCAGAAGAAACCACAGGTGTGACGACCATTACTGGAGAAGGTCTGATACTGAACTTCTGTGGCCCTGTTAGGGGTTGGGGTGTGCTAACTCCAGGTATCTTCTGCTGCAGGGCTCCAACTTTACTCATCACAAACTGTGTGAACACACCACCAGGAGAGGGTCGAGCCGCTGCAAATAAAAATTTGCTGGTCAAAAATCTTCAGTTCTCATATTTTATCCTTGTAGTGATTGTGTTTATCAACATTATTGTGCACCACTGGGTCAATTTCTTACAGGTATTAAGAAATTTCTTACCTGCATTACACATGCCAATTTCCACCCACAGAAATCAAACACAACTCTCCACCCAAACCAAACCTTTAAAATTCTAACTTTAACAAAGGGATTGAAATTGGGTGCTCCTTCTGAAATTCTTTTGGTTATGCAATATAATCAAATTGCCAGGACACTAAAAAGACGTACAGCAGCACAAAACTTCATCATCTAAAACAGATGAAGAGACTGCGCTCCTCCTCATTAGAAAGGACGCCCATACCCTTTCTCTCTGGGTGTGGATTTCTGCCTAGCTTCCAACTTAATACAACTGTTTCTCTGTGTGCTCTCTGAATGAATGAATGAATTAATTAAAACAGATGAAGAAAGTAAGAAGTTGAAACTGTATTCCTAATTCTAATTTTAAAACTTTTTTCCACCACTTCCTCCTGTGCCAGCACCTCCACCTCTTTATTGCTGTCCTTTTACAAGACAGTAAAGCTTTGCATTTTTCTAAAATGTATAAAGACATTTTTTAAAAGAGGGCAGGGGGCTTCCCTGGTGGCGCAGTGGTTGAGAGTCCACCTGCCGATGCAGGGGATGTGGGTTCATGCCCCGGTCTGGGAAGATCCCACATGCCGTGGAGCGGCTGGGCCCGTGAGCCATGGCTGCTGAGCCCGCGCGTCTGGAGCCTGTGCTCTGCAATGGGAGAGGCCACAAGCGTGAGAGGCCCACGTACCGCCA
>NW_006787469.1:1239029-1261748 GCF_000442215.2 Lipotes vexillifer
GTCTGGGGCCTGTGCGTTGAAATGGGGGAGGCCACAAGAGTGGGAGGCCCCCGTACCGCCAAAAAAAAAAAAAAAAAGAGGGCAGGATAAGACTATCTTTTTTTAAAATCACCAATTAAAGCTACTTTTTAAGAAAGAGGTAAAATGGGTTCTTCTTAAGGCAAGGCCTATCCTCCATCTTCACACAACTCCAGCATTTAGCCAGAGATTTCAATTTCCTAATAGAGGAATAAAAATAGAGCAAACGACATTTTTACTTAACATTCCTAAATAGATCTGAAACAACAAAAAGAGGAATCCAATAAACCAACTGCATATACTCTCAATGCTAAAACACAAATGATTTCAAGAAGGTAATTTTTTACAGACTCTAGCACTGCAATGTTAAATAAATGAGGTTTTTACTCACAGAACAGGGATGAATATAATAAAGCACTGTTTCCAAAATTATATTTTACAAGAGCCTTCTACTCTAAGCCTAATACTAACTCAACCCACTTTGATTTTGCTAGCTCCTTGGTTTCATTAAGTTCAAGAAACATACATATGACTGGTACCAAAAACACCAGTCCTCATAGGAAAAACAGTAAATTAGGGAAAGTATTTAAGAATACATCTTCCCTTTTGAAAAATGAAATTAAAAACCTAAGTCTTTTCTACATTAACAAAACCAGCCTAAAAGTCTGGAAATAACTGTAAAACTAACTCAAATTCAGTTCATCTAGTATTGTAGGTCATCAGAAGAGTTACTAAAAAATTTAAAAATTCAGGCAAGATAGACATCAAGAAAAAAAATAATGCCAACTTCTATATTTCTCTAAGTTTTACAACCCCCGTATCTGTATCCACTGGCCCAGCACCAGGTTACAACCCTTTGGAAAACATATATACAGTCCAACTTACCAATTGGTCTTTTCGCCGGGACAAATGCCTTCAGATTCTTCCCAGGGCGATTTGTTGTAGCGCTGGAGGAGGATGCCGTTTTGGAATTGGATGTTGAAGGCAACAGGGTACGTGGTTTCCTGGATGCAGCCACCTTGGCATTGGATGCTACCTTGGAGATGACAGTACTGAGGGTTGAGAGGTCCAGGACTGAGGGTCGCAACCTGCCTGTGATATAAGCAGCTAGCCTATTGGCTGGATGCAATGCCCCCATCTGTCCCAATAGCAACTTAGCCTGCGGGTAACTCTTACCATTAACCTGAAACAAGTGGCAAAGAGAAATTCTGTAAAGATAAAATTCTCTTGCTAACTCATCTCCCTTGACAAGGGTTTCATTTTTACAAGGTTTTAAAAGTCTGTTTTTCAGATTTAAAGGGAAAAAGAAATGGACTTTTTCCATTTGGTATAATCTGAGTATTTAGGAGATGAAAAAAAATGTTGCCATCTGATACTCTGAACTAATCTCATCTCCTTCATTTTGGTAGTTTGGAAACAGAGAATCTTAGAAACTCATCATACCTGCATCCTAGATATGTGGAAGATACAGTCAAATCTAAGGAACCATCCAATTGTTTTACTTGTCAACATGCAACTCTGGTTAAGCTATTAACAATCATCAGCAAAAAATATGAGTAACTGTGTTCCATGAAATCTCTCTGACAAGACCAGTGGCATGATGAACCCTTCTCATAAGCATCCTTCATATTTGAAAAATATATGGTGAGTCTACTTTAACTTATGAGAAGCCACGGTTACAAATACCTAAGCCACAAAGTCACCTTAGTTTTCAATTTTCAAGAAAACTCAACTTTGAAGATAATTGTCTTCATCTTTTGGACACAAATTGGACTCAAGATA
This sequence comes from Lipotes vexillifer, assembly GCF_000442215.2. Classification (NCBI taxonomy): domain Eukaryota; kingdom Metazoa; phylum Chordata; class Mammalia; order Artiodactyla; family Lipotidae; genus Lipotes; species Lipotes vexillifer. Next base: position 1,240,830 of record NW_006787469.1, read on the forward strand.
AATGCTAGTTGAAACTCAGTAATTTTTAAAATTATCAATAAATTGTCAGAAGAAAGTGAATCAATGAATGAGGTAAAGATTTTTCTCTACTGCCTGAGTTGACAGACCACCCCATCTTAGGCATGAGAATCATTTTTTTTTTTTGAGAATCATTTTTTAAAAAAGAAAACAAAAACCTCCCAAGTTCTCTATGTCATATTGCTAAGTGACTAGAGGAGATATCCTTTCCTGTCTCTCTTTTCCATCATTTAAAGGGGTGAGGGAGTGGAGTGAGGTGGGGAAAATTCTACTCTCTAAATTAATAGGGAACTGGTGAGGAGAATAGCTACACCAAGCTTCTCTCTCTTCTAAGACACAAAATTACTCTTTGCTACTTAAGTAAAATTGTTATTATTTCCAGAAATATCAGGAATATCTTTGCCCCATGTTTGATACAAAGAATACGATCTTTCCATCCTAAAGTAAACTTTACTATATAGTCTTCCAGGTTCTGTGGAGTCTGGATCAGATACCCCTGTCTGCTCCTTTGGGACTTGCTCTGAACACTACTCAGCAGCTCCCCCAAAGCATACCTTATGACAGTGGCCTGACTGCTTATGCAGGTTCATATTTTACAGTGGCTTTCTGAGTCCTAGACAGGAGAACACAAAATTTCTATGACTCTATCTGAGGGGCGTCTTAGTCTCACTAGAAATGATCTCAGGTAATGATCTCTGTCTGTTCTCAAAGTGTCAATCAATAAATGAAACAGGGAGAAAACACTCTTCTCATCATTAAGAGTTTAAGAAATACCAACAGAAGCAGTTACATAGCAACTGCAACAGACAGTTTTTAATTAAGTAGATCAGTCGTAACAATGGAACAGTCCTTAGTCCAGAGAAGCAGTTGAGCTAGTAAAGTCAAGTAACCTTAGCAATAAAGTCAGACACTACCCCACATTTGGTACTATGATATAAAAGTGCATTTGATATGTCACTGAACAAAAAGAGAAAAGCTTTTTGACTGTGACTACATTTTACCTCAGAACTTTTCTTTCCAAAGGATTTTCTAATGCCAGTATAATTTTACTAATATACCTGCCTGAATTACTTAACAGCAAGGATATAGATATTTGCCCTACAACAATGATTAGACTGCAAAAACTCTATGAATCAAATAAAGAAAAAATACGTAAATTGTGGCTCATTTTTATATTTATGTATTTGAATAACACCATTCTAAATTAAAAATTTCTGCCAAGTTTCCAAACATATACTGCCTATCTTAAAAGTCAGTTTCACCTTGTTTTATTTTAAAAGCTGTCTGCTAATAATAATCCCAAGAACTAGACTGAATCCCTTACTATCCTTGCTTGACTGTCAAAATATCACTGCAGCCCAGGTAATACAGTTTAAGAGCAACTTTCTAGGAAGACTAGAAAGAAAACTATAAGCCAATACAGTACTCTACCTTTCCGTTTGTAAATGTGCCAAAAATTCACCCTAGGTATGCATCTAACCTAGGCCTATTACAAAAAGAGATAATGATTTTGTCACCCAGTTCCCAGGAAATGTGAAGATAAGTAATATAAGGCCCACAAAGGGTTCTGAAAAATCAAGGTGTTACCTAAGTATAAAAAGGTGCTACATCCAGATTAAAGATAATTCTCACCTGGATAAGCCCAGATGTGCTTGAACTGGGTTTACGTTTATAGGCCACAAGCTTCCCTGCAGGAGAAAGCCCTGCATAAAAGGGCAGACCTTTGCCTCCATGTAATCTCTCCCTCACTGAATCCAGGGCATCTGTCTGCACAGGAGAGATATCATCCATTTTCCCAGGGGATAATGGACCGTCAGGAGTCTCTGATCCAGATTTCTCAGCCATATCATCTTGGTCTTGACATGATGGCATAGAGATTTTCACACGAGAAGAATAAACAGGAGGATTCTTTTCACCCCGGCTCTTTCGCTGAGAAGCCAACTCAATGATGAAGCTGCCCACCTTAAGTGACTGTGGCATGTTGCTATTGATGTGCTGCGATAAGATGCTCAAAATCTTGTTCCGATCCTCCTCCCAGTTGCAGTCTGAGATGATTTCTATCAGTTTGGTGGGACCGCCAGGTGACCTCTGATGCACATAGGAGGTAGAAGAGGATTCCCCTTCATTGCAGGAAGACTTCCAGCTCTTTTCTGATGAAGAATTGAAAGATATTTCTGTATCACAGAATTCTGTACTGAACTTTGAAAAATTTTTATTTTTCCTGAGTTCTCAGAAAGTGCCAGGGGCATAGAAATTCAACAGTTGCCCAGTGTCCCATTCCCATGTACTTTCAGTGGTAATTTGACACTCATAATTTGGGAATTTTCCATGAAAAAAAAGATTCCAGATAATCAGACTATAAAATCTTCACTATTCTGCTCACTGGGCTCTCAATAAAAGGGAGTCCCTCTTAAGACTGCCCTAAAAAGCCATTAACTATTACCTAAGAAAGTATCACCTTGCAAACAAAGTATATAACCAAGGTTAGGCTTATTTGGGATAGTGTACTTGCTATCCATATGGGCAAAGCAAAGATACTTGCAAGATGCTTTGTAATATGTGATGGGTAAAGTCAACCCTAAAGAACAGCAGCAAGAGAGATGGTGTTTGGTTTAAAAAAAAAAAGTGAGCTCTATCTCTAGTTTCCACTGCAAATACTTCTGAATTACTTCTGTACCTCTAGATATGATTGCTCCACTTCTACATTTTATGCAAAACCACTCAAGTGTTTATATTCATGGCAACATATTAACTAAATGTATATCCACTAGCTAGATTTCTATAGCAGAATCTCCCAACCAATGTACTATAGTTACAGATATGTCAGGATACAGATCCCCTCAGCCTGCAGGGTGGTCATGCTAATAGGTAGCTTCCTCCACTTGCCCCGGTGTGCTAGCAACATTACCATCTTTTGTGTTTATCATGCCATTAAAAAAAAGTTAGGAGGCACTGCTGCTTAAATGTCTGAAGTTTTAAAGAGCAAAACCAAAACCAAATAGTTAACTCCCTAGACACTACCCTTCACCATAGTAATTCTGGCAGTAGCCTTTACTAGATAAATCAGCGATACTCCTTCCTTTCTCCCTCTGTATTTCTCCAACTGTGGCAACTATTGAGAACCCCAGGGAAAATTTCAGTAGCTAATGATGCCAATATTGCTGAGGTTTTTATATAAAGAAGTTTAAAAAAAAAACACTGACTTCATCCTATATGTTTCTTGCAACAACATACCATATCAACACCAACGAACCGTATTTCTTAGAACAAGAGTGATAAACACAGCAAGTAATTGGAAAAAAACTTATCTATCATCTCTATTTTTAGCAAAAACTAGAAATGGGGTAGGTGGACATGCTCTGGATTGGTAGCTTTGATTTCCCCCCATTATTAGTATAATCCACACCTATATAACATAAATACTATCAAATGATAAGACCTAGTTTTCATTCTGACCTTGTGATTTATCAGAATCGTCCTCCAGGTCACACGTGATTGGTTTCAAGGGCTGCTGTTCAGAATCCGGCTCCTGACAAAGAGAGTAACACAGAAAATACTTCAATTCAACACATATTTAATATCAATAGAGACTAGGACATGAGAATTAAATTTCTCAAGGAAGCCTAAAACGGTAGAAAGATTAAAGTGCTCAAAGAACATCTTCACACCCACATGCACAGGTGCATTACTATCATATTATACAACTGTAAAAACAAGTAGTCTTGCTGTTTAATGTCCTTGACAGTGACTGAGTTACCAAGAAAGAATTAACAGTGCACTTTATAGTGTAATTCTAGTAAAGAAGGAAAAATATTTGATGTTTAATGAAACAAGTTTCAGTTATTTAGAAAATTCACTGATGTGGAAAGATGCAAATACTAACAATCACATTAATTAAAACCAAAAATGTTCAAACTTTTAAAAGTTACTCCAACATCAGAAAGAATAATACTTTTAATGACCTTAAGGGAATATTCTCTAGAATAGGCATGCAGAGAAACATGTAAATTGATAGACACATTATGTAAACCTTCTCTGCCCGTTCAGAATTATTTCAAATTATTCCGATAGTAATGCAAATTCTAATACCAGCAACAGGGAATCGGAAGTTAAAAAGAAAAATCTATGCAATAAGTAATTCACCTTTACACTACAGTTCTCAGGACTAGAATGACATGAGCCCTGCTGCTGAAACGACGGGGATGGTGACGGTGATGGTTGTCTCTGTTCCTCTTGTTTTCGTTCATACACTCGAACTCGGGCACAAGTCATCATACTTTCAAAGTACAAGTAGACTGGATCCTTGTCTTCTTCCCGAATCTGTAAGTTTCATACAACAAAACATTCCAAACACTGGGGAAAAAAGTCTCTGGGACTCCCAAAGGAAAAGGATGTTTAATCTTTGCTTCTATTACAACACTTAAAAAATTTTAATGCAAACTTTAAAGTTAAATAGTACAATTACAGTTTGTATGTGCTGAATCTTGGGGCAGTTAGAAAGGATCTGGTTCTCTTTTAAGAAAATTCAGCACACCAGAGCAGCGCTTCTCAAATTATCTGCAGTGAAGGATAAATTTCTTAATTACCTGTCACACACAGACTGATACTTTTGTAAAATAAATTACCAGAAAAACAAAGGCCAGGTTTTTCAGTATTAGATTTAATAGATAAGAATTTCTCTATCAACTTGTAGCAAAAGTTTCTCAACATCTACTCTCATTTTCTATACTTATTTCATCACAGACTAATAACAAACAGTTATGGATCAGCACTGTACGAGACCACACTGAATAGCACTGCGCTAAAAGATCTTCTTCAATTTAATGGACTGTAAAGACTGAAATTGATTTATTAATAATCAGAAATGCTTAAGCTATTAACACAAGAGAAGCATCAGCTCTTTTACCTATCATCTTCACCTGGTCATGCAAATGTTATTTTAAATCTTGAACTTTACTGAATATAAAGAAATTTGCTTTAAAAAGATCACAGTTATTTTTTAAAGCTTCTTCCTAATGCTTTTCTAATAACGTATACTACATACATCTTAATCACTCAATATTCTATACTACAGGAATAAGAGTACCTTTTGCAAGTCATGTTTAAAAAAAAAGAAGGCCCATCTTTATATGATCCTTCTAAAGAGAGATTTGGCTATCTTTAAGAATTACAGTAATCCTGCACAGGTCCACTTACACACCTTTTCGTCAACAGTAAATACTACAGTACTACATGATCCTCGGTTGGCTGAATCCACACATGCAGAATTATGGACACAGAGGGTTAACTGTAACGTTATATGCAGATTTTTGACTGCACAGGGGGTCCACACTCTTAACCCCTGTGTTGTTCAAGGGTCAACCATACTACTATTCACTCTACTTTTAATGACATTTTTTTTAAATGCCATCAATTAAACTGACTAAATCAAAAAAGGAGATGGCTTGCAGACATATTACCTGAAAGCGCCATGATTCACAGAATACAAACCAAAAATCTGGTTGAAACCCATCAACTTTACAAATGATTTTTGTAACTTTCAATAAAAGATGTTAACGCCAAGCTTACCACAGGATTGGGTTTGGGAGTATATGCCCTTGCAGGTTTAATTCCAGTGAGCAGTTTGCCCTTTACAGTAGTAGATAAAACTTCTGGCTGAGGCAACAACAATGGTTTCATAGGCTCAATGACAGAAGGCGTTGGGATATAAACTGGCTCTGGATCTACTTCACCTTCTACTTTCACCCATAATGGGTAATGTCGAACAGGCTGTTCAGGCTCTGTTTCACATATAGCTTAACAAAAAGAAGGGTAAGATTGTTAGGTGCCTTTGGCAACAAAAGTTCACTGAGGCATTGCCAAAATAAAATATGCTCCCTCATAAAAAGCACCAACTCATTAAAATAATCAAACAGATGCCCCCTAAGAAATCCTTTAGTTGCCCTCATGCACCTTAATTCATTCATCTATTAACCAAATATTTGTTGAATACCTATTATAAATCAGATACTGTTTTAGACACTAGAGTGAAAACAGCTATGACTAAAACAAAGTTCTTGCCTTCACAGAGTTTATAATCCATAGGAGAAAACAAACTAATAAACATATAGTATCAAGTAAAAAGAGCACCACTGAACAATATAGCTGGGTAAATAAAGGATGAAGAGTTAACAGGAGATGCTGTTATATTTAACATGGTCAGAAGAGACTTCCTCTAGTATCTTGGAAAGGTAATCATTCTATACTACAGTTTTTAATTTTACAAACAACAAATATTTATTGAACCTTGCTATGTACAGACTCTAAGCACTTAATATGTTTTAAATCATGTAACTGTAACAATAGTCCTTGAGGTATTATTATTCCCATTTTGCAGAAGCTGAGGTTCAGGCAAGTCCATCAGTAAGAGGCAAAAGCAGGATCAAACCCAGTCAATCTGGCTCCAGAGCTGTTACTGTTGCCTTCTGATGACAAATTCTATTCAAAAGTTAGCCTGAACTCAGCACAGGAGCAAAAATACATTTAATACAAAAGCAATGAAACCTGACTGAGATGAAATCATACTATCAACAAGTTCCACAGAAAGGAAAACATGCATTGATTATTTAACCAAATTAAATGGAGGATCTAGGTTAATAGGCTACTGGCTTTATTCTTAAAGCAAACTGCCCAATCCCATCAAGAAGACAGAGAAGCAAACCTTGTTTTTGAATTTCAATGGTCAGTGCTCTGAGAGGATGTAGCTGACTCTGAACCAAAGACCCAAAATCTATGCCTAAAGTCATATAAAATGTGACTACGCAGCAACTGACACTTAATCAGATACTTAATCTTTTATAACAAAGCAGTATCCAAACTGCTACCTGATTTCGTAAGAAGTACATCTGCTCTAAACATTAAGACCCAACTAGTAAAGAACAATTTTGCCCAAAAGTCTCCTAAGGCTAACATCATTCAGAGCATAACCACAAAATACTGAATAAAGGCTTAAAATAGGGAGGAAAAAACCTTCAGAGCTAGAATGTGATTGGCCAATTAATTAGCAACTTAGCAGTCTCTGTTAACCAACTTTTATAACTTAGCTTATTTATCACATAATTCACAAAGGCTGGTTAAACCCTAGTATTCATTCATGTATTCAAATATTTAAATGTTCACTATGTATCAGACTTTGTAGATACAGTAACGAACAAAACTGACAAAAACCCCTGCCTTTATGGAGCTTACATTTAAAGTGGAGGGAAGAGGGTAAGACGGGCAATAAACAAGACAAATAATGAAAATATGTTGGATTTTGATAAGTGCTTACAAGAAAAAAACAAAGCAGAGAGAAGTAAATAGTATGTTTAGGGAGTATGTATTTTGAGGGGGAGTGTTGCAATTTTGAAAAGGGTAACCAGGGAGACTTCCCTGGCAGTCCAATAGTTAAGACTTTGCCTTCCAATGCAGGGGGTGCAGGTTCAATCCCTGGTCAGGGAACTATGATCCCACATGCCTCATGGCCAAAAAAAAAAACAAACCCAAAACATAAAACAGAAGCAATATTGTAGCAAATAAAGACTTAAAAAAAAAAAAAAGGTCCACATCAAAAAAAAAAAACTCTTAAAAGTAATAATAACAATAATAAAAGGGTAACCAGGGATGACCTTACAATGAAGGTGGTATATATAGAGCCTCTACCACTCATTTGGTTAAAGCTTTATTGTCTAGTTTTACAAATTATTTCACACACATATTAATTCTACTACAAAAATAAAAGCCTTCAGGCAGGTCAAGTACTATTGTCTTACCTCTCTTAATCATCTTTCAACGATTTTCTAAGCCTCCATAAACTAATGATTATAATAAGTAAAGAACCCTTCTCATCTTTTTTTTCTTTTGAAAATAATAGCTCCTTAATATACAATACTTAAGAAGAAACCCTCTTAAAATGTCTGAAAACATCCTAATTCCTCATAGGGAATCAAAGACAACTCTAAAGTTTCAATTGTGGATAAGAGGAAAAATGGTGGTTCCAATAAATAGGAGAGTTCACAAAACCTACTGAATTGAGTTCTGTTTAGGTCATGTAAGATGGGAGTGACAGCAACATAACCAAGTAGGGTAAGCAATAAAAATTAGGACTGTCATTGGCAGAGACTACACCAGAAGCCATGAAAATGGACAGACTCCACACAAGGGCCAAAACAACAGTCCACTTCCTCACACTACATTAGCCCACTGTCCACTTGATTCCTTTACACAGCCTGGAATACAAGATACAGCACTTCTCTGCTCCCCTCACAATACACTAGAGATACTCGTACCCCTTCATCTGAAACCCAGATAAAGGGAGCTACTAGCAAAGGCAGGATAAGGGGAGAACCAGAGTAGCATATATTCACAGAAACCAAGAACAGAAACCTGTTTCAAGAAAGAATTAATATCCCCTCATTTCTATACAAATGCCTTCTAAAATACACTATCTTCCCGAGGTTCCCTAGCGTTATCACTCTGTCTTCTGAGTTCTAGATAAGTCTTTTGTTCATGACACTTAAAACATATGGCACTTTTGTTATTGTGGCACTTAAAATTACTATAAATATATATCTACAGATTACCATATACCTGTTTCATCAAACTGACAGTAACCTTTTACAGATGGACTTAGAAACTAATTATCTATATCTTAACTCCTCTCATTTCTAGCAGTGCCCAGCATACTTGCTCCATAAATGAAGTGTTAGACATGCCAAGTCTGAGAAAACTGCTGTGCTAATAATCAGCATACTATATTCATCTCCCTCTTATTTTGAAGACATTTTCAACCTTTTTTTTTTTGTTGTTGTTGTTGTTGTTGTACGCGGGCCTCTCACTGTTGTGACCTCTCCCGTTGCAGAGCACAGGCTCCGGACGCGCAGGCTCAGCGGCCGTGGCTCAGGGGCCTAGCCGCTCCGAGGTATGTGGGATTTTCCTGGACCGGGTCACGAACCCGTGTCCCCTGCATCAGCAGGCGGACTCTCAACCACTGTGCCACCAGGGAAGCCCTATTTTCAACCTTTTTATTGTGAAATATAATACCCATAAAGTGCAGAAACAATGTATATACACCTTAATACATATTAACAAATATATTGTACAACCATGTAAACACTCTACAGATTAAGAAATGAAATACTGCCATAAACCCCAGAAGCCTTTGCATGCTTTTCTCAGTCATAATCCTTCCCACAAGGGACTCACTTAAATGACAGCCACCTCCCTGCTTTCCTTTTTTAACACCAAACATCACACCTATACATCATAGTTTAATTTTGCCTGCTTTTGGACTATACTACAAAGCTATAGTAATCAAGACAGTATGGTACTGGCACAAAAACAGAAATATAGATCAATGGAACACGATAGAAAGCCCAGATATAAATTCACACACATATGGTCACCTTATTTTTGATAAAGGAGGCAAAAATATGCAATGGAGAAAAGACAGCCTCTTCAATAAGTGGTGCTGGGAAAACTGGACAGCTACATGTGAAAGAATGAAATTAGAACACTCCCTAACACCATACACAAAAATAAACTCAAAATGGATTAAAGACCTAAATGTAAGGCCAGAAACTATAAAACTCTTAGAGAAAAACATAGGTAGAACACTCTTATGACATAAATCACAGCAAGATCCTTTTTGACCTGCCTCCTAGAGAAATGGAAATAAAAATAAACAAATGGGACCTAATGAAACTTAAAAGATTTTTCACAGCAAAGGAAACCATAAACAAGATGAAAAGACAACCCTCAGAATGGGAGAAAATGTTTGCAAATAAAGCAACTGACTAAGGATTAATCTCCAAAATTTACAAGCAGCTCATGCAGCTCAATATCAAAAAAACAAACAACCCAATCCAAAAATGGGCAGAAGACCTAAATAGACATTTCTCCAAAGAAGACATACAGATTGCCAACAAACACATGAAAAGGATGCTCAACATCACTAATCATTAGAGAAATACAAATCAAAACTACAATGAGGTATCACCTCCTACCAGTCAGAACGGCCATCATCAAAAAATCTACAAACAATAAATGCTGGAGAGGGTGTGGAGAAAAGGGAACCCTGTTGCACTGTTGGTGGGAATGTAAATTGATACAGCCACTATGGAAAACAGTATGGAGGTTTCTTAAAAAACTAAAAATAGAACTACCATATGACCCAGCAATCCCACTACTGGGCATATACCCTGAGAAAACCATAATTCAAAAAGAGTCATGTACCACAATGTTCACTGCAGCTCTATTTACAATAGCCAGGACATGGAAGCAACCTAAGTGTCCATCGATAGGTGAATGGATAAAGAAGATGTGGCACATATATACGATGGAATATTAGCCATAAAAAGAAACGAAACTGAGTAATTTGTAGTGAGGTGGATGGACCTAGAGTCTGCCATACAGAGTGAAGTAAGTCAGAAAGAGAAAAATACTGTATGCTAACACATATATATGGAATCTAAAAAAAAAAGGTTCTGAAGAACCTAGGAGCAGGACAGGAATAAAGACACAGACGTAGAGAATGGACTTGAGGACATGGGGAGGGGGAAGGGTAAGCTGGGACGAAGTGAGAGAGTGGCATGGACATAAATACACTACCAAATGTAAAACAGATAGCTAGTGGGAAGCAGCCGCATAGCACAGGGAGATCAGCTCAGGGAGATCAGCTCGGTGCTTTGCGACCACCTAGAGGGGTGGGATAGGGAGGGTGGGAGGGAGATGCAAGAGGGAAGGGATATGGGGATATATGTATAGCTGATTCACTTTGTTATAAAGCAGAAACTAATGCACCATTGTAAAGCAATTATACTCCAATAAAGATGTTAAAAAATATAATAATAATAATAATTTTGCCTACTTTTGAAATCTTTAAAGCACGATTACAGAGATGTGTTCTTTGCATAGCTTTTTTTCTTCTCACACACATATCTGTAAAATGCATCTACATGTTGTTGTGCATAATTCATTTATTTTTACTGTGGTATAATACTCCACTGATTATTCATACTATTATTTATTCATTCTACTGCTATTAGGTATCTGGGTTTGTTTTCAGATTTTAGTTACTCTGCGTCATGGTGCCATAAACATTGTTGTAGACCGCAGTTCTGATGGTTACCTAGGAGTCAAACTGCTAGATCAAGGGCATGTGAATCACCAATTTCAGTAGGTACTGTCAAACTACTTTCCAAAGTGGTTCTACCAATTTACATTCCCATTAGCAGTGCATGAGAGTTCCCATTTATCAAGAGTTGATATTATCAGAGGGTTTTTGTTATAACCATTCTGGCAGGCATGTAGCGGAATCTTGCTGTGGATGTAGTTTGCATTTCCAATTATAAATGAGATGTTCAACATCCCTCCTGGCTATTTCTAGGTCCTTGCATTTTCATATAAATTTTGGAATCAGCTTTTCAAGCTTCACATAAAAAGCTGTCAAGATTTTGATTAGGATTGCAATGAAATTACAGATGAAAAAGAGGAGCACCATTACAATATTCAGTTTTGCTTGCTAACAGCTTTTTGTTTTTTTTTGGTTTTTTGGGTTTTAATTTAAGAGTGGATATTGAGAGGTTTCTGGGGAGATGGTGGAGTAGGCAGCACCGCATATATAACTCCAGATCTGAAAAACAACTGTACTGACAGAATCTGTCTGATGTATTTTGAAACTCTAGATTCTGCTGAAGGCTTACAACTTCCAGGGGAAGACCTGGACAGTAAATTTTGTGTTCAATTTCAGCTCTTGGCACAACAGCAGCTACCCATTCTTCATCCCTCCTGTCACCTGGCAGGCAGCTGGGCATGTGTTCCTGGAGCAGCTTACACACAGTGGCCAGGGTGAGCAGAAAGGACCTTGTCTTCCAAATATCAGGGATCTCTGCTTTGACTGCTGCTTCTGGCAACAGAGGTGCAGACAAAGAGTCAGGAAGCCATTGCTGCTGAAGCTCCCCACACTATTGCAAGGCGTTACCCCTTTGTCTTAAGTAACTTCCAGGGGATTTAAATGGACAGCACCTTTTTCTCCTCTTCATTTTTCACTTTTTCCCCTTTTGGGGAGCCAGACACTAAAGACTAGAACACTTAAAAAAAAAAAAAAAAAGAACAAAAAAAACAAAACCCTGCATATATGAGGAAAATCAGAAAGTGACTATGCATGCCCAATGAAAGGCTCAGAAAAGACCTGAGAATACCTTAAGTTTACACCTCAGGTGGATCCTTGGCACAAAGACAGCCTACAACAATCAAAAAAACAAATAACAAAACAAACAAACACAAAACCCTGAGGAAGGAGAATCTGATTTCCAGAGTTACCACATTATTAGACTCAAATGTCCAGTGTTCCACAAAACATCACAACGCACACAAAGAAACAAGAAAGTATGGCCAATTCAAAGGAAAAAAATAAATCAACAAACTGTCCCTGAAAAGGACCTAATGACAGATATATCAAAGACTTTAAAACAACTGTCTTAAAGATACTCAAAAAAATAAAGGAAGATGTGGAGAAAGTCAAGAAAACAATGTGTAAGTAAAATGGAAATACTGATAAGGAGACATAAAACCTGAAGGAAACCAAAAAGCAATCCTGGAGCTGGAAAGTACGGTAACTAAAACGAAAAATTAGCTAGAGGGATTCAAAGACAGATTTGAACAGGCAAAAGAAAGAATCAGTGAACTTGAAGATCGGACAATGCAAATCATGGAGTCTGAGGAACAGGAATAAAAGAGATTAAAGACAAGTGAACAGAGCCTAAGGACCTGTGTGATACCATCAAGTGGACCAATATAGGCATCACAGGCATTCCAGAGAGGGAAGAGAAAAAGAAATGGGCAGAGAGAACATCTGAAGAAATAACAGCTGAAAACTTTCAAACTTCAAGGAAAGACATGAATATAAACATCCAGAAAGCCCAACAAATTCCAAGATGAACTCACAGAGACCCACACTGAGACACATTATAATCAAACTTTCAAAAGAGAAAGACAAGCAGCAAGAGAGAAACGAATCATCACAAGGGATCCTCAATAGAAATATGAGATTACTCATCTGAAACTTTGGAAGCCACCAGACAGTGAGCTGATCTATTCAAATTGCTAAAATCCTGTATGTGGCAAAACTGTCCTTCAATAGTGAGGGAGAAATTAAGAAATTCTCAGATAAACAAAAGCTGAGGTAGTTCATGACCATTAAACCTGCCTGCAAAAAATATTCAAGGGAGTTCTGCAAGGTGAAATGAAAGGACACTAGACAATAATTCAAACTTAGATGGAAAAATAAAGATCTCACTACAGGTAAATACATGGGCAATTATAAAAGCCTGTATTATTATAACAATGGTTTGTAACTGCACTTTCCATTTTCTACAGGATTTGAGAGAGTAATACATTTAAAGGGAAAAAATCATTACTATGAAAGTTAGTATTACTGTATTTTTTTTTTTTTTTTTGCAGTACGGGGGCCTCTCACTGTTGTGGCCTCTCCCGTTGCGGAGCAACAGGCTCCGGACGCGCAGGCTCAGCGTCCATGGCTCACGGGCCCAGCCGCTCCGCGGCACGTGGGATCTTCCCGGACCGCGGCAGGAACCCGTGTCCCCTGCATCGGCAGGCAGACTCTCAACCACTGCGCCACCAGGCGCAGTGCCTTAATTCTTAAATTATGTAGAAAGCAAGATTTGGAGTTATAAACTAAAAATACAGGGGCTTTCCTGTTGGCACGGTGGTTGAGAGTCTGCCTGCCGATGCAGGGGACACGGGTTCCTGCCGCGTTCCGGGAAGATCCCACGTGCCGCGGAGCGGCTGGGCCCGTGAGCCATGGACGCTGAGCCTGCGCGTCCGGAGCCTGTTGCTCCGCAACGGGAGAGGCCACAACAGTGAGAGGCCCCCGTACTGCAAAAAAAAAAAAAAAGAAAGAAAGAAAGAAAAAAGAATTAAGGCACTTTAAAAAATTATTTATGTTTTTGAGCACACAATGTATAAATATGTATTAGTGTGACATCAACAACCAAAAGGTATGGAAACATAGCTATAAAGGAGAAGAGTTTTTCTGTTATTCAAGTTAAGTTGGTATAAATTCACATTAGAATGTTATAACTTCAGAATGATAAATGTAACCCCTATGGTAACCACAAAAAAATAGCTATAAAGGAAATAAGGAAAACCTTTAAACATTTCACAACAAAATATCAACTAAACACAAAATAATACAGTAATGCAGGAAATGAGGAGCTAAAGAATTTTAAGGCATATAGAAAACAAACAGCACAATGACAGAAGTCCCTCCTTATCAATAATTATTTTAAATGTAAATAGATTAAATTCTCCCATCAAAAGAAAGATTGGCAGAATTGATTAAAAAAACGCATGATCCAACTATACCCTGTGTACAAGAGACTCACTTGAGAGCCAAAGATACAAACAGGTTGAAAGTGAAAGGATGGAAAATGATATTCCATGCAAGTAATAACTAAAAGAGAACAGGGATGGCTACACCAAGATCAGACAAAGTAAACATTAAATCAAAAAAGGTTGCAAGAGACAAAGAAGGACATTATATATTAATAAAAGGTTGAACCCATCCAGAAGAAACTATCACAAACATTTACACACCTAATGACAGACCATCAAAATATGTGATGCAAAAACTAACAGAATTGTATTAGATGGCATCTTCTTCCTTCATAATGCTGTTTCGCCTACACTGAAAATCTGTAGTTTATTGTAGCAACCTTCATTAATTATGTGAGATAGATCTGGATAACTTGCTGCAGCTTCTGTATCAGCACTTGCTGCTTCTCCTTGCACTTTTATGTTTACTGAGACAGCTTCTTTCCATAAATCTCAAGAACCAAGCACAGCACAGCTAGCTTCAAACTTTTCTTCTGCAGCTTCTTCACCTCTCTCAGCAGCCTTCATAGAATTGAAGAGAGTTAGGCCCTTGCTCTGGATTAGGCTTTGGCTTAAGGGAATGTTGTGACTGGTTTGATATTCTATTCACCACTTAAACTTTCTGAATGTCAGCAATAAGACTGTTTCGATTTCTTATTATTCATGTGTTCACTGGAGTAGCATTTTTAATTTCCTTCAAGAACTTTTCCTCTGCATTCACAACTTGGCTAACTGGTGCAAGAGGCCTAGCTTTCAGCCCATCTCAGCTTTTGACATGCCCTCATCACTAAGCTTA
The DNA here is from genome assembly GCF_000442215.2 of Lipotes vexillifer. Lineage (NCBI taxonomy): Eukaryota > Metazoa > Chordata > Mammalia > Artiodactyla > Lipotidae > Lipotes > Lipotes vexillifer. The sequence goes on from NW_006787469.1 coordinate 1,256,056, forward strand.
ATCATTTCCAACTTTGATTTAAAATGAGAAATGTTAAGACTCTTCCATTCCCTTGAAAACTTAGATGCCATTGTAGGGTTATTAATCGGCCTAATTTCAATATTGTTGTGTCTCAGGGAATAGGGAGGTCAAGGAGAGGGAGAGAGATGGGAAATAGCCAGTAGCTAGAGTAGTCAGAACACACACAACATTTATTAAATTTGCCATCTTATACCGGTGCAATTCCTAGAGTCTCAAAACAATTACATTAGTAACATCAGAGGTCACTGATCAAGGATCACCAAAACAAGTGTAATTATAATGAAGAAGTTTGAAATACTGTGAGAATTACCGAACTACAACACAAAGACGTGAAGGGAGCATATGTTGCTGGAAAAAATGGTGCCAACAGACTTGCTGGACGCCAGATTGCCACAAACCTTCAATCTATAAAAACTGCAGTATCTGCAAAGCACAATAAAGCCAAGTGCAATAAAATGAGGTATGTGAATGTCTTTTTCTTTATCCCAATTACATCAGCTTTATAGTAAGTCTTAAAATCAGGTAGTGTAAGTCTATCAACTCTGTTCTTTATCAAAGTTGTTTATTAAAGGACTATTCTAAGTCCTTTGTTTTCCATATAAATTTTAGAAACAACTCACCAATTTCTACCAGAAGCCTGTTGAGGTTTTGATTGGAACAGCATCAAATTTATAAATCAATCTGAGGAAAACTATCTTACCAAGAGTCCTCTGATGCATGAAAACTGTGTACCTCTCCATTTACTTAGATCTTTTAAAGTGCTCTAAGCACTTTTTAGTATAAAGTGGTTTTTTTTTGCAACTTATCCTTAAGCATTTCATTTCTTTGTATGTTCTTTAAATGGTATATTCAACTCCAATGTCCAGTTGTTCATTGGTATATATACAAATACACTGTATACTGATATTGTTGTATGCTGTAACCTCACTAAACTAACTTACAGTCCTAGCAGCTTTTTTGTAGATTCCCTAGAATTTCCCTATCTATGAAAAAGCCAATTTTATTTCTTCCTTTCCAACCTGGATGCATTTTCTTTTTCATGCCTTACTGCACTGGCTAGAATGTATGATGTTAAACAGACATGATGAAAGAGGACAATATTCCTCACTCCTAATCTCTGGGGAAAAGCACTCAGCACCATTAGTACATTGGCTGTACAGGTTTTTTTGTTTTTTGTTTTTGTTTGCGTTATAGTATTTATTCATTTGGTTGTGACGGGTCTTAGTTGCGGCTCACGGGTTCCTTAGTTGCAGCACTTGGGTTCCTTAGTTGTGGCATGCGAACTCTTACTTGCAGCATGCATGTGGGATCGAAACCAGGCCCCCTACATTGGGACTGCAAAATCTTCTCCACTGCACCACTAGGGATGTCCCTGTAGAGTTTTTTAATAGATGCTCCTTATTAGGTTGAGGAAGTCTCCTTCTATTCCTAGGGTGCTTAAGAACTTTTACCAGAAATGGATTTTGTCAATTTTTCAAAATATCTATTGAAATCATCACATGGCATTTTTTAAAAAATCTGTTACGGTAACGGTGAACTACAGTGATTATTTTCAGGTGTTAAATTAACCCTGCAGACCTGGAATAAACCCCACTAGGCCATGATGTACTTATCCTTCAAATATACTCTTGGATTTGATTTGCTAAATTTTCATTTAGAATTTATATATATATATATATATACACACACATATATATATATATATATGTATATATATATATATATATATTCATTCCTCAGGGATATTACTCTACAGTTCTATTGTAATGTCTTTTTCTGGTTTGAGTATCAGGGTAATGCTGGCCTCATAGAATAAAACCATTTTACGGAAGTGTTTGTGTAGACTGGATATTATTTCTTCCTTAAACAGTTTTGTAGAATTAACCATGAAGACATCTGGAACTGGTGTCATTATTGTGGGAGTTTTCACTACAAGTTCACAAGTACAGGGCTAAGCAATTATTTATTTCTTCTTAAGTGGGTCTGGTAGATTTGTATCTTTCAAAAAAATTTGTTCATTTCATCTAAGTTGTCCAATTTATTGGCATCAAATTGTTCCTAATATTTCCTTATCATCCTTTTAAAGTCTGCAGTAATGTTACTTCTCATTCCTGATACTGGTAATTTTTGTGTTCTTTTTTCCTAATCAGTTTCCTACAGATATCAATTTTATTGATCTCTTTACATAAAGTTAACTCGTAGGTATACATCTCCAACAAAATTCTAAGTGGGCTGAGAAAGGAGGAACACCACATTTTTAATCTTTTGTCAGGTACAACCCGCAGCAGCTAAGCACAGTGCTTTTATATCAATACCACCTGCAGTATTTTTAGACAAATGCAAGAGTAAACAGGTGATAAGAGTGAAGGCCAAATTTCAGAAATTGTATCTTACACAGTAGAAAAAACACAAAGACTTGGAAAACTTGGGTTCAAATCCCTACCGCTCACTTAACAGCAATGTGGCCTTGAGGAAGAAGTCACTTAAATGCTCTAAGCACTCGGTTAGTGTATTTGTAAAATGGAGAAACCTCCTTATCACAAAAGGCTGCAAGATTTAAATGACATACCCTTATACAGTGCTCTTCACAAAGACTGTCTAATAATGTTAATATCCCTCTGTTCACATCAATGGATTAATGGGCCACTAATGGCAGAACAATTTTTAAGTCTATTACAATGACAAAAAAAGCTATCGTCAAATGCCTAGATTTCATGCATCAAAAACACTAATTTTTAATTTATACATTACAGAATAAATACACAAACACGAAAAAATTCAAGCTGTACAAAATGACACAAAAATGAAAGGCAAGTCTTCCACCATACCCAGTGTCACAGTCCCCACGACTGACTACTTGCAACCATTTGTGTTTAGTTTTGGTGGTTACCTCAATAATCCTAAAGCAAACACTTTCCCCTAAACTCCATGATTTAGCAGTGGCTAAGGACTCAAGTGTGATGAAAGATAAGGAAATTAGCATCCTAAACTTGCTCCACTTTTCATTTTCTGCCGGCTATAGCGTTACTTTCACATTGTCATGGTTTATAGCACTGATTTCTGTTCTAAAATTCTATTTGGAACTTTAGCAATTTGTATATGCCAATTGTAAAAATCAAAATACCAATACATTTGCTTACAAAATTATGCTTATGTGATCAATCCTTGTAGAATCAACTTATGTGACTGACCCCTTAGAGGAAGAAAATGCAATTCTATACCACTAAATTTGTTGAAACTGTCCAACAGATTCTCTTTTCTTTTACTCTTAATTGCTCAAAATTTTACCAAACATTGTACTGGTTCATAGTTGGACCATAATTTTCCTGTACAAATTTTTTTCTTCCAGTATTCTTTTTTTTTTTTTGGCGGTATGCAGGCCTCTCACTGCTGCAGCCCCTCCCGTTGCGGAGCACAGGCTCCAGACGCACAGGCCCAGCGGCCATGGCTCACGGGCCCAGCCGCTCCACGGCATGTGGGATCCTCCCGGACCGGGACACGAACCCATGTCCCCTGCATCGGCAGGCGGACTCTCAACCACTGAGCCACCAGGGAAGCCCCCCTTCCAGTATTCTTGTTTTTTTTTTAATTGATGAAGGTGGCATGAATCTTCACCTAAACATTAATCATCCAGGTTCTTAACCATGTCATTTCTTAAAATAATCTTCTCAGCATCTTTTGATTTTCTACTTTAGCTTTTTTTTTTTTTTTTCCTGCAGTACGTGGGCCTCTCACTGTTGTGGCCTCTCCTGTTGCGGAGCACAGGCTCCGGACCGCAGGCTCCGGACGCGCAGGCTCAGCGGCCATGGCTCACGGGCCCAGCCACTCCGCGGCATGTGGGATCTTCCCGGACCGGGGCACGAACCTGCGTCCCCTGCATTGGCAGGCAGACTCTCAACCACTGCGCCACCAGGGAAGCCCTGATTTTCTACTTTAAATTAGACTACTTGCTTTCTAGTCTTGCTTTGTAGTTGTCATTCTAAGATTGTTTTCTCCCCCTCTTGGGCTGGGTCCACAATCACTAGGTGTTATCTCATGCTTCTTGAATTTTTTGTTTTCCATTTTCTGGAGCACAACCTCAAGAAATTCACCAGGAGTCTGCAAGAGATCAAATTCCTACATCCTGACTGTATGTTTTAATATATCTCCATCTCATGCATAATTATAAATTATGATTTATAATTTGGCCAAGAATGCTAGGTTAAAAATTCATCCAATCCCCACTTGACTCTAATTTTTTTTGGGGGGGGGGTGCTTAGTCGGGTCTTAGTTGCATCACACAGGATCTTTCATTGCAGTGCGCAGGCTCTTCGCTGCGGCACGTGGGCTTCTCTCTAGTTGTGGTGCATGACCTCCAGAGCGAGTGGGCTCTGTAGTTGTGGCGCGCGGGCTTCCAGTTGCCCCAAGGCATACAGGATCCTCCCCGACGAGGGATTGAACCTGCATCCCCTGCATTGGAAGGCGAATTCTCAACCACTGGACCACTAGGGAAGTCCCTAGACTCTGATTTTAGAAACAATGATGCAAATGTCCAGTGTTACTTTGATATCAAACTGATTCTAAATCCTTCCTAGGAAAAGTGCCTTCTCTTTAAGAGTTCAGGGTATCTTCTTCACCCTCAGTGCTCTGAAACGTCAGAAGAATGTGTCTAGATAGAGTCACCTTAAAATTATTTCTGCCTGGTATTCAGTGGGCCCTTTAAATCAGAAGTGTCATGTCCTTCAGCTGCGAGACATTTTCTACCATCATTTCTTTTTTTTTGGGGGGGGGGGGCCATGCTGCACAGCATGCAGGATCTTAGTTGCCTGACCAGGGATCAAACCCTTGCCCCCCACAGTGGAAGCACAGAGTCTTAACCACTGGACCGCCAGGAAAGTGCCTCCACCATCATTTCTTTGAGTAATTTCTCTCTTCCATTTCTCTCCTCACTTTCTCCAACTCCTTTAAATCACAGCAATTTTTTTTCTCGTTTTCCTCCTATCTTTTTGCAAAACATACTGATAAATTTCTTCAACTTCTTCCAGTTTTTGTATTTCTTTTTGTTTGTTTGTTTTCGGTCTCAGCAACATTTTTATCTCCAAGAACTCTTCGCTACTTCTACTCCTTTTACAGAGCAATCATAACACAAACATCTTCCCTCCTTTCCTCACTGTCCCCTAACAGTACAAGAAAATTAATGGCTCCTAGAGCATAGTAGACCATGTCTTTCAGTAAGGACTATACCAGTGAGAAAACCCAAATATACTATGATAATTGGCTGCCTTCTGGAGTTTAACTGATTAAGACACAGGGTAAAGACTCTACAAAGAAAGCAAAGTAATAAACCTAACAGATACACAGTATTCCTACTGCTGTGGCTTTTGTAACTTATTTCTGTTGCTTTGAAATGGAAAAGTGTTGCTGTAAGTGCAGGATGGGAATAAACTCAATAAGGAGATATGTATAAAACTAAATTAATAATTTTGTATTATATTTCATTTTAAACCTTTTAACTCATATTTACAGAAAGATCATTTAGGTATATGAAGGTAGTACCTTATTTAAACACTGAAATACCAATTAAAACAGCCTGGCGCTGGTCACAAAATGGACAGCAGAAACCAAAAACAGACCCAAACAATGGTATATTTTAATTTCCTGTATCATAGGTGACATTTTAAACCGGTAGGGAA
>NW_006787469.1:1261758-1287356 GCF_000442215.2 Lipotes vexillifer
GGGAAAGTATTTATTCTCAACAAGTGATGGTACAACTAGCTAGCCATTTGGGGGGAAAACGAAGCCCTATGACAAATCTCACATCAAATAAATTCCAGATATATTAACAATTTAATTTTTTAAGCCCATTTATTAATCTAAATATTTTTAAATGTTGAGGATAGAGAAAGACTTTCTAAAGAACCAAAACCTTAAAAAGAAGAGACCGCCAGATTTAACCATCTCTGATTTTCCTTTGTCAGGGGAGGTGGGAAGACCTTTGAACAAAATTAAAATATAAATTACAACCTGGAAAAAAATAAAACTCTTGGAAATATATGAGGAAAAAAACAAAGCCACTCCAATAAAAGTTAGCAAAGAATTTTAAAAAGCAATTTATAGAACAAAGTTTATGACAAATGGTCAATAAACCTATCACTGAAGAAATATAAATTTAAGACAAGACATCAATTTCTGCCTATTAGTTTGAATATCCAATGTTAAGAATATACAAGTGGGCTTCCCTGGTGGCACAGTGGTTAAGAATCTGCCTGCCAATGCAGGGGACACGGGTTTGAGCCCTGGTCTGGGAAGATCCCACATGCCACGGAGCAACTAAGCCCGTACACCACAACTACTGAACCTGCACTCTAGAGCCCACGAGCCACAATTACTGAGCCCAGGCACATCTACTAAAACCCACATGCTCTAGAGCCCGTGCTCCGCAACAAGAGAAGCTGCCGCAATGAGAAACCCACGCACTGCAACAAAGAGTAGCCCCCGCTCACTACAACTAGAAGACAGCCGCGCGTAGCAAAGATGACCCAACACAGCCAGAAATTAAAAAAAAAAAAAAAAAAAAAAAAAAAAGAATATAGAAGTGGCACTATCCAACTACTGGTAACTGTGTAGTTGGTATAATTCTAGCAACATTTATAAATGTTTAAAAAGCACTCATTGTCACAGCAATTCCACTTTTAATAGCCTATACTGAACATGGATGTTCATCACCGTACTGTTTGAAAACCCATAAAGGTTAAATGTCCAGCCAAAAGGACTGTAATAATATGAAGGTATTAAAACTAAAACTGTAATATAGAGCTGCACTTGTTAATATGGAAAGCAGAACGTGACTTTATGATATGAAATTTCTATAAGTTACCACATACACAGTAGTTCCATTTCTATAAAAATATATACATATGCACACAAGTGGATTAATAAAAAATCTTGGAAGAATATACGTAAAAATATTAATTATCGAATCTAACTGAAGTAAGTACATGGCAAGCAATTAACAAATGTAAATATAAACTGCCAAAAATGGAATATTAATCCTCTAATAAACTAAGAAGCAAGGAACTCTTCAATTACACGGTAAAATTATAGTCAGTCTATTTAAACAAAATAAAAACATATAATAGGAAGGAAAAAAAGTCAAAAATGAAATATGTAACTTGAATCTACATAACATTATACCAAAAAGGAAAAATAAGCTTTTCAAAAGAGCACGTAATGCTCAGCTCAGTTATGCCCTTATTCTGTCCCCAAATCTCCAACCAACTGATGAGTGGCTCAAACCATGACCAGAAGGTCTTTCTGTAAACTTCTTCCTTTAGAAAATAAAATGACGTGTGCTGGCTGACTTGATTGTGGTAATTATTTCACAAAGTATACATATGCCAAGCCATAATGTTGTACACTTTAAGTATGTGCAATTTGTCAATTATACCTAAATTCAGCTTGGGGGAAAAAAAGAAAATGATGGATTACCATGATCATCTGTATATTCAAAGAACATGGGGACGTGAAGTGAGGGAGTGGGGGCAAGACACGGAAAAAAAGATGAAGCCTCAAAGGCATTCTGAAAATCCAAATAATGATTCAAATTTAGCACAAAAAAGCTATCTTCAAGAGAAAATTTCAATTTAAAAAAAGGCATGCGTGCACAGTTTTGTGTATGTCGCACGTGCCATATAGAAAGAGCATTTTAAGGATAATAATAAATTCTTATGAGATCACTGATTAGGATTAAAGTAAGTAATATTTGAAATACGTTTTCAAATAACCATACTTTTCCTCTTTTCTCTTTTTTTTTTTCGGCCACACCGTGTGGCGTGAGGGATCTTAGTTCCTCAACCAGAGATTGAACCCGTGTCCCCTGCCTTGGGAGCAGAGTCTTAACCACTGAGCCACCAGGTAAGTTCTGAAATAACCATACTTTTCTTTAAAAAAAACCATACTATTTTAACTCTCAATCAATACTCACTGTATTCTAGCTTCTTTCTCTTCTTTTTCTCTTTCAATTGTTCTTCCTCCTCCCTGACTCCCTCTTCTCCTTCTTCTCTTTGCTCCTCGCCCAAATTATCGTAAAATACTGGATCACGATGAGCAGTCTTCCTCTGGAAATGCTTAGTTTTGGATCCCCCTTTAACAAGTACAACTTTTCTTTTCAAACAAGTGCAGCCAAACATGCAGTCTGGTCGGCGGCAGTGAGCAGGCTGGCGCTTCTCCAAAGCTAGACTTGAACATACACAACCCAATCGACAGAAGTCATTGTTGCATGGAGGGGCTCGTTTCCTTATGATCGTGTGGATGGGTTTAGTTTTGAGAGATGCCTAAAGTTAAAGTAGAATATTATAAATCTACTAAATCATCCCCTAACAACTTACAGTCATATACTGGTCTGCCTTTTCCAACTCTGAGCACTCAGTACTAACAGTACAAGATTAGTGCAGATTCAAAGGACAAATCATGAATATAAACAACTCTAAGCAGTCTCCCATTCTAATGCATAGCACAGACAAGAAAGAGAGTAAATATTTTAATTCATTATGAGCCAAAATATCAACAAGGATGAACGTATTCTCAATAGAAATCATGCATAATATTCTATAGCAAGGGTTGACAAACTTAAGGCCCATGGGCCAAATCCTAACTAAAGTTTCATTGGAACACAGCCAGGTTCACTGATTTACATAACATCTATGGCATTACAGTAACAGAGCTGAGTAACTGCAACAGAGACTGTATGGCCTGCAAAGCCTAAAATATTTACTATCTGCCCCTTTACATAAATAATTTACTGACCCCTGCTCTATGATAATTAATAAAAAGAGAACATTGTAATACATGCATAAAAGTCTTTAGGAATGATTGATTATAAAGGACACAATCTGTATTTTGTCCCAACATCTGATGATCTTCAGCTCTAGAATTTAGTCACAGAATTTAAAAAATGGAAAGTACAGAAATTTCATGACAAAAAAATTACCCACATGCTGCTGTATCATTTCACATGCACTGAGGCTGCTAACACAGGTGAATCAACAATTAACGAAAATTTCTTAATATAAAATTTTATGAAAGACAAAAACTTTTTCTCTGTAGGTTTATAATTTGGGGGATTTTTCTGGGATTTAATACCATCTAAGCAGAGTTTTTAAAGCTGTTTTAACAAGATCAGTAAATGTACTTGACCACATGCTGGAGAATGAAATTAGGAAAGTTCAGAATGGCCAGCTGCCTTTACACAGGAGAGGGACAATTAAAAGCACAATTGTACAGTCTCCCTCTGCTGGCAGGAGGAATCTACAAATGGTGTCTAGTTGATAAAGAAGAAGAAACGTGGAAGACATTTCCTTAGTTGTCACTCAGGTAACTAAAAGCCCCATCCTCCTGCCAAAAAGCCCCATTCCTATTTCTCCTGACTACCTAATTCTCTCTAGGCGAGACTAATATGCTTCTGGAAAACAACAGATACTTACTTGAGCCGTAAGCAGAGTTGTTAAGGATACATCTGCTCGCTCTTCAGTGATATAGGTCCTTGGTTTTCCTTCCCAAAGTGCACAGTCTTCCAGATCCATTAGCTTCACTTGAGATTTAGACAATCCTGGAGGGCGAGTTCCCTGTTGTTGCTGCTGCTGCTGCTGTTGGTGTGCCTGCCGCAAACTAATCTGCTTTGGAAATGTATTTTCATCTAAAGTTGGCACAACCAAGTTATTCACCCGATTTTCTGAGATGGTGGTTGAAGAATTCTTGGTAACCTTATCTCCTGGAATAGTATGACTATGTTTCTGCTTTGGTGAAACAGGGTATGGTAAAATGGATTTATAAGATGATTTAGTTCGGCCACTGAAAGGTGCCTGTTTGTTTTGAGACTTTGCCTTTCGAGAGACAGAAGGTACAGAATGAGGCTTCAAAGAGTAAGAGGTAGAAGGGGAAATGGTAGATTGCTTCTTCAGTACACTATCAAGTGTTCGAACATAGCTGGTACTCTTGGTGGGAAGCTGGTATACCACAGGAGATGTGGGAGCATTAGAAGAGAAACCCATGCTTGTTTCCATCAGCTTGCCTTCATTTTCCAAGTACTCATCCAGCTTATCACTGCAGAAAGCAGAACGGTTTTTCAATGAACCTTCTGAATTTCCACCTAGAAATAAAGAGACACAGATACTTAAATCCAGGACAGATCTTTATATATATAGAAAAATATACTTAAAAAGGCCAGGAGCAGGGGCTTCCCTGGTGGCGCAGTGGTTAAGAATCCGCCTGCCAATGCAGGGGACATGGGTTTGATCCCTGTTCCGGGAAGATCCCACATCACGGAACAACTAAGCGCATGCGCCACAACCACTGAGCCTGTGCTCTAGAGCCCGCGAGCCACAACTACTGAGCCCACGTGCCACAGCTACTGAAGCCCGCACGCCTAGACCCCATGCTCTGCAACAAGAGAAGCCACCACAGTGAGAAGCCCGCGCATCAGAACGAAGAGCAGCCCCCGCTCCCTGCAACTACAGAAAGCCCACGCACAGCAACGAAGACCCAATGTAGCCAAAATTTAATTAATTAATTAATTAATTTTTTTTAAAAAGGCCAGGAGCATTAATTTATAAGCTACTAAATCTTCCAAACTATCCCTCCTCGGAAGTAAGGAAAAATATAAAATATAAAGCCAATTAAAGACACTGAATGTCATATACTAATTATATTAAAGTCCATTATCTAAAATTATCTTATTACATATATTTAACATTAATTTTGCAAAGTGCTAACAATAGTAATAATTAACACTAAGAGTCGACAACCTCTTATGACCTTAGTATAGAGATGAGACATAAGTAAAAACAAACGCAAAAAATATACTTAAATTTGACCTCAACAGAACACCAAGAGGTTACTTAAGGGATTGGAATACCTGGATTCTGACACAAAACACAAGGGAAGAGGATAAGGGCACCAAAAGAGGAGTATAAAATTTAGTTTTTATGGAACAAGAAAAAGCAAGTTTAGTAGAAAGACAAGCATTACACTATTATAACACTACGAAGATTCAAAGATGAGAAAAACTATATTGGACAAATGGTAAATTTATCTGTCTAGAGTGTAACTGCAAACAAGTGTAATGGGAAAGGAAAAGCACTAAGAAAGGAGACCAATAAGCATACAGTCAAAATTTAAATTTTAGATTAGATTTAGAAGTTTACTTTGAAGTACTACAATGCTCTTGGGAATCACCATACAGCTCTGAAGTACACAGTTCTGAAATAATGCTTGAGAATTATGCTTTTTATAACTGTAGGAACCAAAAGGAAGTGCACTTTGAAAAGGCTGCAAGGATTATTTAAGCCTGCTATGGTTAGTGACTGAACCCCAGGATGGGGACTATGGGACACAGAAAATGAACAAAAACAGCCAAGACAATTATTTTCAGTATATTTTAAAGCATGGAAAGGAGATATAGAAAAATAACCAAGGCTTACTTTTAACAAAAGTCTATGGCCACATGTTTCAGAATGCATTTATAAATTTTTAAAAAGCTGATTACCCTCATTCCTAGATGCAGAAGCACTATGAAACTTTCCCCTCCATCCCTTGATCTTGGTGAAGTCATTAGTCTTCCCTGTCCTAGAAACAAAGGGAAATCCAGCATCTATAAAAGAAAAAGTAAAAAAGATGATCAAAATTCTAGCAAGCCAATATTTAATATCTAATTAGCTACTAAAATTTCATCTAAAATGTATAAATCATCATTAAGACATCACTAGATAAAAGATCTACATTAGAGTACCCTATATGTCTGTAACAATGGTAGCATTTTATTTTTATCACAAATTTGTTTGACTTTACAAACGCTACGCACTCACCAGGTGAGGCAGGGTTGGTTCCTGTAAGGTTCCAGAAAGGAAAGCTAGTGGCTGGAGCCAAAGGCAGCTGTACTCCCAAGTATTTAAGATCAATACTCATTGCTGGATCCACTGAATTCAATTTTAAGCCAACTATAAGAAAAAAGGACCACAAATCATTTTGTTTTTTTTTTAATCTTTGGTTGGGGGGTGGGGTGGGGTGAGGTAGGGGGATAATAGAGATCAAGAAAAAGTGGAGAACAGAAATGATGAAATAAAAATTGAAAGTGACAGATTTTAAGGTGGCCTCATGATCCTCACCTCCTGGGTATTACATATTTGCATATTCCTCCCCTTCCCTTCTTGAGTGTGCATGAGGCCTGTGATTTGCTTCTAACTGATGGAATGTAGCAAAAGGGGCAGGATGTACATACATGATTATGTGTATGTGATAATATAAGAGTAAGTATATCACCCATCCTGCTACAGCTACAAGGATATAAATTCTGCCAACAATCTGAGGGAAACTGGAAGCAGATCCCTCCCCAGTCAAGCCTTTGATGAGGAACCAGGTCTGACATCTTGATTGCAGCCTTGTGAGACCCTAAGAAGAGGACCCAGTTAAGCCATGCCCAAACACCTGACCCATAGAACTTTGAGACAGTAAATGTGTTGTTTTAAGGTACTAAGTTTGTGGTAATTTGTTAAGCAACAATAGATAACTAATACATAAACATAGCAGAATTCAGATCTTTTGTACTTTAACGCTTTGTAGCCGAGAGATTTCCTAGGACCTCTAATACAAACTTGCCGTAGTCTGTGCTTCTGGCCTAATTAAGGCTACTAATTCTTTAGTTATTATTACTGATATTTATGTTTAATGGAGCCTATAAATACTATGGCTTATTTGTAGGTTAAGAGGCAATCTTTTGGGAAAACATTTATTTTACATATCTTTTTTTTTTTTGGTTAACATTTTACATCTAAGATTTGTCTATGTTGACACATTTATCTCTGCATGATTTATTTTCACTGTTGTACACTATTCCAGATTATGAATTACTCCAATTTATTAACCATTCTCCTCTTAATGAGAATTGTTTCCTATTTTAAACTATTACAAACAATGCTGCAGTATAACTGTACATCTTGTACAAGAATGTACATCACACACATGAACATGTATGAAAGCTTCTCTAGTGCATTTAGCTTTTCCTTATGGCATTTACCCAAGAGTGGAATTGCTATGTAATGGGATATGCTGATCTTCAATTTACTGGATACTGTGTTTGACATATATGTGGCTGCCCAAAATATTCTGAGAACCTTTCCTATAGCTATTACTTTTCCACATTATAACCCCCACCTCTTCAAGGAAGAGGTGTTAAAACACAGATGCAGCCATAAAAGGCTTCAATTTAGAAGAGAGCACCATGAGGAAAGGAATACTGTGCAGAATTGTGTTAATGAGAGTGACAGTGTTTGGCCAAGAACTTTTAGAGGTAAGAGTAACCAACATCCTAGCTGTAGTATACTGTGTTCAGTGTCCATATTGAAAATGGTTGTAATTGCCCAATGTTGTGAGATTGCTGGTACGAGCTCTTGAGGAATGTAATTTGGGCATTTTTCCTTTTCTCTGGCTCTCTGTAAGTCATCTGATATTCTTTAATAAATTCGTATTCTATTTCACCTATAGAGTGCATTCTCATGTTTGAGATTAAGAATTCTAACTGACACACCTAGTTATTCTGAATCCTTCTTATGTAATGGCATATAAGAAAACAATGATTACATAACAAACTGGGATAAACATGAGGCTGCTTATGGCTGGAGGCAACCAGTTCTACGGTTATTAATTTCCTTTGGTCTTGCCTGGCCATTCTGAGGAGATCAGTGTCTCAAGAGCATACTTGTCACACAATCATGGATAACCACATGCAACACCGCTCTAGTTGAGAAGCTGTTCACTAGATTGCCAAATTACTCTCCATTTATACTCCCTTCAATAGTGTAAGAGTTCTTGTTGATCCACATCCTCTCCAACATTTTATATCACTGGACTTTTAAAACTGTCCCAATCTTACTGGTATAAATCTATATCCTATTGTTCTTAAATTTGCATTTTTTCTGTTACCAGTGACAATCTTCTCATTTGGATTTCCTTGTTTGTGAATTACTGGCTTCATATTATTGAGCAAGAAAGTATTTAACTTAAATTTTAACAAAACTGAAACCAAAAGGAATTCAAAGCATCAACTACCGTAGTAATAACTACTAAAAGTCATAGGTACAGGTTTCCAATAAAAAGCTTACATAGTACTGGTTTCCTAAAAGATGAAGACACTAGGCAGGTTACAAGCCACAAGTTCTTAAGGCTAATTTGTATATCCTCCACATAAATTAGTTTGTAATTCTAGTTCTTTAAAATAAATATCATTTTATCATGTTTATTTTAATCACATGTGATTAAAATTAACATCAATAAAATATTATTTCCTCATGTTTCAATCACCTGGGGAGAAAATAATATGAGTCATAACAAGTGGTTTCTAATCTTGTCTTTGGGCTAAACTTCTCTTAGCTTCTGCTTCCTCATCAGTGAAATAATACCAATCCAAAAAATAATATCATCAATCCACCACACTGAGTTTCATGTTTTAAGAAGTAACCGTGCCTTCTCTTTGAAATGCTCTGTAATATAGATGATGATAGAGATAAAAGACATTTCCCAGACCTCAAGGAGCTTTTGTGTTATGTTTTCCCAACTGATTCATTAGTAATTATAATAGGATAAAATACTGTAAGAGGTAAAACAAATGATACTTGAAAAACCCAAGGCAATCTGGTATAACTTTACAGAGAGTGTAATTCTTAAATTAGAATAAGTAGGAATTAACTAGGAAAGGCAGAGAGGGAGAGCAGAGTGAAACCAGAAAGCAAAATATTGCAGAAATGCAAGTGAAACAGAATCCTAAACAAAGGATAAACTGAGATACTGTAGTGCCTTGAAAAGAGAAAAGTACTCTATTATTATTATAGACAAAAACTGCCAGAACAGCTGCCTACAGAGAAAGAAGAAAGGAATTAAGTCGTTAAAAATGTACCCATACAGCCAAATAGGTAGACAATCAAATTTAGAGACTGTTTCCCCTACATATCTTCTTGTCTGCATTTACTTATACTTTGAACTGCCACCTTCCCCCCAAAAGTGATACCAAGTGAACCTAAAAACATCAACAAGGGCTTCCCTGGTGGCGCAGTGGTTGAGAGTCCGCCTGCCGATGCAGGGGACACAGTTTCGTGCCCCGGTCCGGGAGGATCCCACATGCCGCGGAGCGGCTGGGCCCGTGAGCCATGGCCACTGAGCCTGTGCGTCCGGAGCCTGTGCTCCGCAACGGGAGAGGCCACAACAGTGAGAGTCCCGGTGAGAGTCCCGCGTACCGGGGAAAAAAACCAAAAAACATCAACAAAAAGACCAAATTTATTTTAAATATACTTACAATTTTTTTAAAGCCCTGAAAGTTGAGAGGTCAATGGCACATGCACACTGCTCAAAGTAATTCCCAATTTAGCTTACGTGCACATCTTGAAATGTTTGCCCTTCAAGAAAATCCTTCCTTGAGTAATAGATATTTGAGACTCAGACTCAGTCGGTTTCATATGAATGATAATAACTTTATTTTGCAAAAATAAGATAGTTAAGTAATTCTTAGTACATCCCCTAAAAAGCATAAAACCCTTTCCACATGATAGTTTAAACTAAATCATACTCCTGAATACTTTTGCCTTCTCACCATATTAGGAGCAACTTCTTAAAGAAATATTATCACACCATTAAAAAAATGACCCATAAAAATAGAAACGAAAACAGATAACCCTCTAGGTTCAGAGCAGAGTCACCTAAGACAATAAACTGTAGCCAAAAATGCCTGCCTCTAGCTAAACCCGCTTAAATAGGAGGTATCCACAAAAATACACTCAGAGGAATGAACACCTATACAACTAGCCAACAATGAAGAGAAAAGTAGACATTTATATAAGAAAAACTCCAGCTAACCATTGATTTAACAGTACAGAGTATTTTTTAAGTAACTAAAGAGGCAGAGTGCTCTGGGAATATTATCATAAAGGAATTTAACATTAAAACTGACAGGAGTCCACACTGATATAAATAAATGATTGGATAAAAATGAGGGAGAAAAGAGAAATCTCTGGTTGCAGAAGAATGCCAAGTAATTTATGCAGATACTCCATCCTCAAGAAAGTGGAGCATAACTTCCCACTCATTAAGTGTGGGCTACACAGTGACTTCCAAAGAGTGCAACATAAAAAGTTGGTGACAAATCATGTTGATAATATGTACCCTTGATAAGGTGAGGTGAGAATGGCACTTTACCTCTGTTGTCTTCCTCCTATAAACATATAATCCCAGTCTAACCATGAGAAAAACATCAAACAAATCCCAACTGAGGGACATTCTACAAAATACCTGACCAGTACTCCTCAAAATTGTCAAGGTAATTAAAAACAAAACAGTCTTGAGAAACTGTCCCAGCCAACAAGATCCTAAGGAGACATAACTACTAAATGTAATGTGATTTCCTAGATGAGATCCTGGAACAAAAAAAATTAACTAAGGAAATTTGAATAAACTAAGGACTTTAGTTAATAATAATATATCAATATTAGTTCACTAATTGTAACAAATGTACTGCCCTAATGTTAGATGTTAATAACAGGAGAAACTGTATGCTGAGTATATGGGAACTCTCTGTACTATGGTCCCAATTTTTCTATAAATCTAAAACTTATCTAAAGCAAAAAATTCACTTAACAATTAACATAGAATTGAGTTGGTAGCAATGAAACAGAAAAGCTTTTACAAAAATACCTTTAAAGATCAAAAACATGATAATTTCAGGTTGATGGACTTAGAAAAGAAACGAATTTTGATGTAGCAAAGTATAGGAGAAAAAATATACTGTGGAAAACAAAATTAAGAATCTTATTTTATTTTAGCAACAACACTATCAACAACAACAATAAGAACATTTTCTCAAGCTTAATCAACATTTCTTCCACAATTTCAAAGCAAGCTGAAAAAGCTTTTCAAGTTTTTCAAGCTTTTTTCATCTCAAAAATGTTTTGGATTTGTAGGTGCTTATTTTATAAAGAATAATGAAACTCTACAGTTGATGGAAAAGCAAAGAAATACGACATTACTGAATTGAAATTTAATAAATTACTTTAAGCATCAGTTTTTAGAAAGGGACCTGGAAGAATATTTTCATTATCTTCAGATACTTGGAGTTGGCACCATCAACTGATGTAGTAACCATCAGTTACTACAAATATTTAGCCAAACTAACTTAATTCTTTTAATATTTTAAGTCTTAAGAAGCAAAGGTTGGGGGATGGGGGAGACATCTGCCAAAGTAAAATAAAGAAAAAAATCCAAACTAGAACTCTACATCATATATTATGAACAGTGACACATGGATTACAGATTTAACTGTTTAAAAAAGTAAAACTATATAAGAATGTAGTTGGGGTTTCCCTGGTGGCGCAGTGGTTGGGAATCCGCCTTCCAATGCAGGGGACGCGGGTTCATGCCCCGGTCCGGGAAGATCCCACATGCCGCGGAGCGCCTGGGCCCGTGGGCCACGGCTGCTGAGCCTGTGCATCTGGAGCTTGTGCGGACGCGGGTCATGCCCCGGTCCGGGAAGATCCCACATGCCGCGGAGCGCCTGGGCCCGTGGGCCACGGCTGCTGAGCCTGTGCATCTGGAGCTTGTGCTCCACAGCGTGAGAGGCCACGACGGTGAGAGGCCCATGCAAAACAAAAAAGAATGTAGTTGAATTAACTTTAACAATGTGAGGATTAATACAAACTTGAACACCAAATGCATAATCTGTATGGCAGGTGAAAACTGATGCCTCACACACTTTTTTGCCCGAAAAACTGTATCAGCTGACACCACTTAAAACTGAAACACGTTACATAAAAATACTGACTTTACCTTTTACAGAATAGGAATTTCTGAAAATACTGAGCCTACATTCCCATTTGACAATCCACTGATGTGACTGCCCCTTTAGAACAGGAACCTATGCTCCAGCCCACCAGAGTCCAACACCATCCCCAAATTCAGGCTAATTTCACTTTATGTTACCTGCTTAGTTTCCATAAGCATTTGACTTTGAACACCCAATACACAAAAAGAAAAAATTACAGATTTGACTAAAATGTCTATAAGGGAAGGAAAAAACTCAAACCTTACCCAAACAGGAAAAAGTAAGCAAACAAACCAGAGCAAAAAGACCAGCAGGGAGCACTGAATATATTTAACTCTAGAACTAAGACTATAAAATAAATGGGGGATTAGGTTGAAAGAATGCAACACAAATGTTAAAATATTTATATATTATCAGAGTACCTAAGGGAAAAAAGGAGAAGTGGGGGGAGAAAGGACAACTTAACTGATAGAGAAAAGAGAATATTATTTAAATAAAATAGCAGAAGTGAAAGCTTACGATAAATGACAGCAAACATTATTACCAGCAAGACTACTATGATGTGACTGTGATTTTCCATTACAATCCACAGTACCCAGTCTTTATCACTTGGATTGAAATTTGCATACTTTAAGATCACACTGTCACACAGTCCCTCATTAAAGCAAAAGTTCAAGTATTACCATTTAATTTAGAAACTGAATGGTTGTTTTATAAATCAATGTTTTGTCTGTTGGCATACAATGCTTAGACTCTCAGGAAAATTGACTAACAGTCAAAAACTCAATAACTACTCCAAGAAGCACACCTAAAATCAAAGGTATAAGGAAAATAAAAATTGGGGCATGGCTTACAGTCATTCATTTACAGTGCAAATTGGGAAGTCAGTAGTTAACTATGATGGCAATAAGGATACTAAATTTTGCCATTTTAAAAAAAAGGATTAAATGATATGATCAAGGCCAAGATAAACTATGGCAACAAAATAGGTAATCATGAAAATTTTAAATTAAATCCCCAGCAAAATACGGAATATATAAAATTTTTACAGCCACACAATGAGACAGATAAGTATTCTTCTCTTTACACAGTTAAATATATTACTAAGTATACCAGAAAAAGTAGGCTCTTCCCCTCCAAAAGCAAAACAAAAAACCTTCAAAAACCCCACAGAAACAAAAGCAACCAAAATTTAAAGTAAATAAAACGGGGTTATAAGAAAGAAAAGAAAAAACACCACTTTCTTATCATGATACGTTTTTTAATGCATAATATATTAGCTTCACAACGATAAGACAGTATCTTCAGAGTTTGAAAGGTTTCTCTTAGGATAAAAAAGACCTAGATGTGTTTTTAAGTTAAGGGAAAGAATCATGGACAGAGAAAAATGCAAGCTGAGAGAGGGGCTGAAAGAAATCAAATCAAGGATGGGGGAAAGGAGGAAAAACAGAAAAAAGAGGGAAAGGAGCAAAGGGAAGAGGGCAGAAAAGACAGGGGAAGGAGAGAACAGAACAAAATTAAAAATTGGCTTGTATATTTTTTAGAGAATTATACCTTCCTGAAGACCAGGATGTATGACCTGCTTGTGCCGCAAGGCCTTCAAATCTTCTATTAATTCCTTTTCCAACTGGGAAATTCTTGCTCTGCAACCTATTCAGAAAGCAATGATAAAATAAGCTACTATATACTACAGAAGAATACACATTGCATCTTTCACTTCTAGAGCCAAACTCCCAGTATCTTCCTCTTTTTTACTATTATATAATACCTGGGTCATTTGTGGCTGATGCCTGAAGACTAGAGGATTCTTCTGTTGTTCCGTCAACTGCATGAATATCTAGAGCTTCCTATATTAAAAAAAAGAAAAAAAAAAGAAAAGGAAAGAAAAAAAGTAGTTCATATCACTTCTAAAGGTTTAAAAGTGAACTAGGAAGATTTTTTTTCATTTTGATACTTTTTGCTATTTTCTAAATGTTTTTTCATTTTGATACTTTTCACTTTAATAATGGGGTGGCAAAAAAATTAAAGATAATATACACAGCTAACTGACTTAAAACTGTATTTATCATAACTTGTATATTTATCCAATTTATCGTATCTTGTATACTGATTTCTTAGAGCCTGTGTAAAGACAGCTTACTCAGCAATTAACAAGGAGGAAGGAAAAGAACAGGCAGAGAGAATTCAACCTCTGTGTAGCTAATTTAGAAAGATTAGGCTTCTACAACAATCTAAAAGAAAAATAGTCTAGTTGAAGAGCTGGAGTAAAATAAACAGGGAAACTATCATTGTGACAGCATAATTAATAAGACTTAATTTTTTGTTCTCCAACGGTATTCTGCTATTGCTGATGAAAATCAGTGGATGGAGTATCCCAAAAGAGTTAAGTAAACTTTTCATGTATTTATGCCTTTTCAAAGTCATAATATAATAATGAAAACTCCACTAAGAGCCAAGGATTTTCAAAATTCCAACTAAACACAATGCAAAAATCGTAATCAAGGGCTTCCCTGGTGGCGCAATGGTTGAGAGTCTGCCTGCCAATGCAGAGGACGCGGGTTCGTGCCCCGGTCTGGGAAGATCCCACATGCCGCGGAGCGGCTGGGCCCGTGAGCCATGGCCACCCAGCCTGCGCGTCCGGAGCCTGTGCTCCGAAACGGGAGAGGCCACACACACACAAAAAAAACAAAAACAAAAATCGTAATAAAAAAACAGACATAATTTTTTAAGTCCATTCAAACAAAATACCTTAAGTGATGCCTGTTAACCCAATATTTTGGAGATACTCCCCTCCCGGTGCACACAACCTCGCATAATGGATGCATTCACAGTAACTATATTCTAAGTTAGTTATCAGCCAGTATACAATTCAATGACGATTATTTGACCTTGGAAAGAATGCTGAAAATGACAATCTTACCTTCGATTCAAAGGAAACAAAGAGAACACCATCTACGTCTTCCAGATCAGGTTTCACATCTGGAAAGGTACTCCCAGGGCCCGTAGGAGTGTTCTTTGTAGAAGTTAAAGATTTTCCTGTGTTTTTAGGTGGCCGCCCTGCCTTAGAGAGTTTCAGTTTTCGTGGCCTTCCTCTTTTTCCAGGGACATTTGGAGGGGCATTCTGATTAGCATTCACAGTCTTGGAGGCCATTGAAATCTTAAGCATAGTTTTCTTTCTGCCCAAGTCTTCTTTTCCTAAAAATGAGTCCCCAACTGAACTCTTTGAACCATCAGGTATTTTTTCTGTGTTAATGCTGTCAGATATATCAGGATATTTCCACTGAGGATCTTTAAGTGAGGGATATTTTTGTACCACTCTGAGATCTGGTGAATGTCTTCTAAGACCATTTTCTGATTCCTTGCCTAAGCAGAAGCCAGTCTCATTAGAATTTTCAATGTACGTAGGCAAATAGTCTAACTCTGTCAACGCAGAAGTTCTATCCTTCCGAGATGTGGAAAGCATGTTATCAGGGAGCTCAGAAATCTTCACTGTGCTTTTGGTGACAGCACAGGGCTCCAGATAGACTACTGGCATCTTTCCAGCGTCTAATTTGAACATTTTAGCTTTAGCAACACCTGATGGGCTATTTGGTAGTAGCCATTTAGAAGAAGGATGGTCAGCTTCTAGTTTATCAGCTTTATTGTGCCTCTTCAACTGTTTCTCTAGTATAGGATCATCATCACTGTTTGAGTACACATCTGTTTCCTCATCTGTCTCTTCCTGTTTCACAGTGACCCCTTCTGGGCACTCACCAAGTTCATATTCATAATCGTCCAGAGGCTCTTCTTTAATGACAACATTGAAGTTTTCATTTGGGTTTAATGGTGATGTTACATGGGAGCCATCTTCAAAATTGTTGCCAATAAGACTGGAGAGACAGGGGAGGGAGAGTTAAAAAGGACAGAACTATCCATAAATAACACTCAGGAGGGGAAAGAAAAAAAAAAGACTGTTGGAAACCAAGTAAAATCACATCAGATTTCAAGAGCCATTCATAAAAAAAAAAACACTGTATAACAAGGTTCGCAAAAACAGTTTATCAACATCACACTTTTACATATTCTGTCAATTTCTCTTGAAAAATATATAAACTAAAGGGTAAAGTTTTAACAAGTAACTCTCATCACTAAATCAAAAAGCAAGATATGTTATAACATGTTTTCTGCTAATGGTATTCTTCAAATGAACTCAATTTTGAAAGTCAGCTTGCACTGATCCAAAATCAGACTCTAGTAAGGTACACACTAATCAACAACTGCAAATAAAAACGAACAAATGCCCATTACAATTAAAAATTAAAATAAACATCAGGAAGGGCCTTCCAAACAGTTCACTGATTTTTTTAATTGAGATAAAATTCATGTAACATAAAACATAACATTTTAACCATTTTAAAATGTACAAGCCAGTAGTTTTTCATTGTAGTCCCAATGTTGGTGCCAGGTGATTTTTCAAATTTAAAATTGCAAAACCCACTTTCAATGTAAAGAATCCACCACTAGTTCTTCCAAAATAAAAGGATAGGGTGGATGAAGGCAAGGACATATAACCTGTCTCGACTTAAGTGTTTATAATTCATCAAAAAACAAAACAAACTTTTTAGTTTCTCATTTCTCCCAATTCATCACTGAAAGCACATAAACTATATACCAATGTATCTTGAGGACAGGTTAGAAATACTAACCCAGTTAAAGTCACTTTATCTGTAAAACTTTCATTTACCCCAAATATGCAAAAGTAACCATTAAATCGATCTGTAGCTACTTGTTCCTTGCAAAACTGACTTAAGATCTTGACCTTACTCAAAAATTCTTCAGTGGAGGACTTCCACTTCCAGTTAGAATACAGAAGTTCACAAAGACCATAACTTCTGCCATAACAATGACAAAACACTAGATAAACTTAAAATCCTATTCTTTCTTTAAAGCCACTGAAGACCTCTGGGTACAAGTAAGTTTAAATGAACTGAATTCCAGAGAGGGACCAGCCTTCTCCAAGTGACCACAGATTGCTATTGCTTTCAACCCTCAGTGGCATTTACATTGCTTGAAGCACAAGTGAAGAGAGAAAAAAGCTGTTATAGGCAAAGAATCTTTGCGGAAACACAGAGAAACCAAACTATTAATGCCTGAGTATGGGCAGACTAGATCTGGAGGACCTCAAAGAGAAGACAAGTCCTTGCTCCCACCAATTATCCTCCAGGGGACTTTTGCAGAATTTCTAGTGATGCAGAAACTTGGCCTGAATCAGAAACTTACATTCTCACAGCACTTAGATCCCAAGGCCCTGTCTGAAAGGAGTTCAATCCTACCCTTAAAACTGAGGTGAGCTGAAATTTACAAATCATCTAGACTGAAGGATAGAGAAAAAGGAAAAGCAAAAGAAGTGTCAGAGACCTATGGCACACATCAGATGATTTAACATACTAGCAGTTGCACCTCCAAAACGGCAGGAGAAAGAAAGGAGAAACATTTGAAGAGAAACTGAACAAAAATATTCCAAAAATGAAATATTTTAATCCACAGATCCAAGAAACTCAGCAAACACCGAGAAGAAAATCATACCTAGGTACATAAAGACCAGACAGCTGAAAAAAGGATCCAGAGAAAAACCTTATAAGCAAGGAAGAAAAAAAGACACATGAGACTACAGGAAAAACTATGAGAACAGACTAACTACTCATTGGAAACACTGTAAAACCGAAGACAATGAATGACACCCATCATAAAGCATTTAAAGAGTCAACATAATGTTCTAAATCTACCAAAAGAAGCCTTCAAAGCTAAAGACATTTTCAGACATCTGAAAGAATTCATACTTCATAAAAAATACTACTTCCTTAGACTGAAACAAGACAAGGATATTAGTTCTCACCACTTTTACTTACAGTAATTATACTAGAGGATCTGCCAAGGTGATCAGGCAATAAAAAGAAACAAAAGACAACCAGATTGAAAAGAAGTTTAAAAAATCTCCATTTGTAGATTACATGATCTTGTATACAGTTGGCCCCCAGTTCTGAGGGAGACTGGTTCCAGAACTCCCCAGAGATACTAAACTCTGTGGATACAGAACTGAAAATCCTAAGAAATCCACTAAATAAACTATTGGAATAAATGAGTTTGGCAAGATTGCAGGATCCAAGATCAACACACAGCAAAATAACTGTAATTCTGCACACTAGGAACAAATGTCAAAAATGAAATTCAGAAGACAACTCTATTTACAACAGCATCAACAAGAATAAAACACTTAACATACGGTAGATAGCTAGTGGGAAGCAGCCGCATAGCACAGGGAGATCAGCTCGGTGCTTTGGGACCACCTGGAGGGGTGGGATAGGGAGGGTGGGAGGGAGGGAGACGCAAGAGGGAAGAAATATGGGAACATATGTATATGTATAACTGATTCACTTTGTTATAAAGCAGAAACTAACACACCATTGTAAAAGCAATTAAACTCAAATAAAGATGTAAAAAAAAACAACAACAAACTGAACCAAAAAATTGTAAGGCTTTTACACAGAAAATTATACAACTGTTGGAAAAAAATTAAAGCCAACCTAAAAAAAAAAAAGAAAAAAAAAAGGGTAAATATTCCACAGTTTCATACTAGAAGACTTAATATAGGTGAGACAGCAATACTCCCCAAAAGTGATCTGCAGAGTCAACACAATCCCTATCAATGCCCCACCTGGGGTTTTTGTAAAAACTGACAAGCTGATCGTACAATTCATATAGAAATGCAAGGGACCCTAAAATAACTCAAAGTATCTTGAAAAATAGAAACAAATGGGGACTCATACTTCCCAATTTCAAAACTTACTACAAAGCTACAGTAATCAGAATAAAGCTAAACATACCAATCAACTGAACAGAATTCAAGGTTCAGTAATACCTGCCCACTTTTATATCAATTGATTTTTTTTCTTTTCTTTTTTTTTTTTTTTAGGCAGTGCCATGCAGCATTTGGGATCCTAGTTCCCTGACCAGGGATCAAACCTGTGCGCCCTGCATTGGGAGCAAGGAGTCTTAACCAATGGACCACCAGGGAAGTCCCTCAATTGATTTTCAATTGAATTCAATTCAAGGGTGCCAAGACAATAAATTCAGTGGGGAAAGAATGAGCTTATGAACACCCACAACTTATTCAATACAAACACTTGCACACAAACGTTCATAGCAACATTATTTCTAATAGTCAAAAAGCAGAAACAACCTTAACGTTTACCAAGTAATAAATGGATAAATAAAATGTAGTATATCTAAACAACAGAATATTATTCAGTAATAAAAGGAATTATGTACAGATACATGCTACAACATGAACCTTGAAAACATTATGCTAAGTAAAGCACAAAAGACCACATACTGTATGATCCCATTTAATGCCCAAAAAAGGCAAATCCAGAGACAAAAGTGAGACTGGTGGTTGCGTATCGGTGGGTGGGGTTGAATACTGGCTGGAGGAAAATGGGGAGTGACTAGTAGAGGACACAGGGTTTCTTTCTGGAGTGCTGAAACGTCCTTAAAATGACTGTGGTCATGACTATACTATTTGGTGAATATATTAAAAATCACTAAACTGAACACTTTTCAAGGGTGAATTATAATTGCATCTCATTTTTTTAAAGTTCTAAAAAAATACTAAAGGAAGTTCTTCAGACTAATAGGAAATGAACTAGTATGAAAATGGATCCAGGGGACTTCCCTAGTAGTCCAGTGGTAAAGAATCTGTCTTCTAACGCAGGAGATGCAGGTTTAATCCCTGGTCTGGGAACGAATATCCCACATGCCTTGGGGCAACTAAGCCCGCGTGCCACAACTACTAAGCTCACACACCTCAACTAGAGAACCCACATGCCACAACTAGAAGAGAGAAAACCCACACACCACAACTAGAGAGAAGCCCGTGCGCCACAACGAAGAGCCCGTGCAGCACAACAAAAGATCCCACAGGCCTCAACGATGATCCCACATGCCACAACTAAGACCCGACACAGCCAAAAATAAATAAATTAAATAAATAAATAAATAAAAAATTTTTTAAAGGGCAAGCTAAGTTTAAAAAAAAAAAGAAAAGAAAATGGACCCAGGAATGAATGAGAAGACCCATGAAAAATAAACATGAGTAAATATAAAAGGCTTTTTCTTACGTTTATTTAAATGACTACTGACAGATTAAAGCAAATAAAATAAAAACATCTGGGGGGGTTTTATAACATATCTAAGGACATGAACAACAAGGACATTAGCTGGTCATGAACTGCTATAATATTAATTTAATTCTACTTGATAAATTAAAAGTGCACATAATTATCTCTAAAGCCACTGCTAAAGAATGAATTGTGTCCCCTCCCAAATTCATACACTGAAGCCCTAACACCCTTGTGACTGTACACGGAGATAGGGTCTTGAAGAAGTAATTAAGGTTAAATGAGGTCATAAAGGTGGGCAGTCTCTCTCTTCTCTATGTGAGGACACAGCTAGAAGGCAGCTGTCTACAACCCAGGGTTCTACAACCCAGGGTAAGACCTCCCAACAAAACTGAACCCTACCAAAAACATTACTTGGACTTTCCAGCCTCCAGAAACGTGAGAAAATAAATTTTTATTAAGTCACCCAGTCTATGATACTTTGCTATGTTGACCTGAGCAGACTAGTACAAACACTTTAAAAGAAAAATTTACAGAGGCACAGCTAAAAAACCAATAGGCCACAAGGATGAAATTTTAAAAATGTAATCTAGGACTTCCCGGGTGGTGCAGTAGTTAAGAATCCGCCTGCCAACACAGGGGACACATGTTCGATCCCTGGTCCAGGAAGATCCCACATGCCGTGGAGCAACTAGACCCACGCGCCACAAATACTGAAGCCCACACACCTAGAGTCCGTGCTCCGCAACAAGAGAAGCCAATGCAATGAGAAGCCCACGCACTACAACAAAGAGTAGCCCCCGCTTACCGCAACTAGAGAAAGCCCATGTACAGCAACAAAGACCCAACGCAGCCAAAAATAAATAAATAAAATAATTAAAAAAAAAGAAAACGTAATCCAAATGAAAACAGGGAAGGATAATGAAAGAACAGATGACAGAAACAGAAAATACCAAGATGAAATACTTTAAGCACAGCCACATCAGTAATAATATTAAATGCACGTGAGCAAAACAGTCCAATTAAAAGTCTAGGGTGGACAAAGAAAAAGGTCCCAACTATAAGCTATTTAAAAGAACCACAGTTTCAATCTAAAGACACAGACAGACTGAAAATAAAAGGAGGGAAAAAGATAAAACCATGCAAAGAGAAAATCAGATGAATGCCAATGTGGCTTAATAATATGACTAAAAGTAGACTTTAAGTACCATCAGAGATAATGAGGGTCATTATAAAAATTTTATGAGCTCAGTTCACCAAAAGGACATAACAATCCTAAATGTATATGTATCTTATTATATAGCTTGAAAATATGTGAAGCAAAAATTTATAGTACTAAAAAGAAAGACAGAAAAATCCACAACTATAGAGGGAGATTTTAAAACACCTTTCTCAGTAACTGATAACCGCCCCCCCCCAAAAAAATCAGTAAGGAGACAGAAGAATTGAACAATGAATTAAACTTACCTGATAATATTTTATAGCATACTACAACCAACAATTGCATAAGTATACTTGAAGTATTAATCAAAACAGACCATATGCTAGACAATACAGCACAGTCATGATGTATTTCTATTTCAAAGGTTTTAAGTCACATGTTCTCTGACAAAAATAGAACGAAACCACAAATTAATAACAATTTCAACACAATATATCACAATTTGTAGAATGCACCTAAAACAGTGCTAAGTGGGATTTTATAGCTTGAAATAAAAGGTCTAAAATAAATTATCTTAGGGATTGATAAACTTTTTGTAAAGGGCTAAGTAGCAAAAATTTTAGGCTTTAAAGTCTGAACAATCTTTACTCAACTCTACCACTGTAACATAAAAGAAGTCACAAGACAATACATAAACAAGTGAGCATAGCTGTGTTCTAACAAATGGACAATGAAATTTGAATTTTATATAATTTTCACATATGAAAAAATATTACTTTTCTTTTATTTGTTTCCCCCCCACCAAACACTTAAAAATATAAAAATCATACTTAGTCTGCAGGCCATAACAACAACAAAAAAGGCAGGCTAGGTATGGTCCACAGGTCTTAATCTGCCAACCCCTGAACTGAAACAGGCAAATTAAAACAAAAGCAAGTGCCAAAACAATCCCGAGGGTAAAAAACAGCTGGAGGAATCAGACTTCCTGTCTTCACACTATACTACAAAGCTACAGTAATCAAGACAATATGGTACTGGCACAAAAACAGAAACATAGATCAATGGAACAAGATAGAAAGCCCAGAGATAAACCCACACACCTATGGTCAACTAATCTATGACAAAGAGGCAAAGATATACAATGGAGAAAAGACAGTCTCTTCAATAAGTGGTGCTGGGAAAACTGGACAGCTACATGTAAAAGAATGAAATTAGAACACTCCTTAACACCATACACAATAATAAACTCAAAATGGATTAAAGACCTAAATGTAAAGCCAGACACTATAAAACTCTTAGAGGAAAACATAGGCAGAACCCTCTATGACATAAATTACAGCAAGATCCTTTTTGACCCACCTCCTAGAAAAAGGGTAATAAAAACAAAAATAAACAAATGGGACCTAATGAAACTTAAAAGCTTTTGCACAGCAAAGGAAACCATAAACAAAATGAAAAGACAATCTCAGAATGGGAGAAAATATTTGCAAACAAAGCAACTGACAAAGGATTAATCTCCAAAATATACAAAAGCAGCTC
Organism: Lipotes vexillifer; assembly: GCF_000442215.2. Classification (NCBI taxonomy): domain Eukaryota; kingdom Metazoa; phylum Chordata; class Mammalia; order Artiodactyla; family Lipotidae; genus Lipotes; species Lipotes vexillifer. Next base: position 1,284,734 of record NW_006787469.1, read on the forward strand.
ATGCAGCTCAGTATCAAAAAAACAAACAACCCAATCCAAAAATGGGCAGAAGACCTAAACAGACATTTCTCCAGAGAAGATATACAGATTGCCAACAAACACATGAAAGGATGCTCAACGTCACTAATCATTAGAGAAATGCAAATCAAGACTATAATGAGCTATCACCTCACACCAGTCAGAATGGGCATCATCAGAAAATCTACAAACAACAAATGCTGGAGAGGGTGTGGAGAAAAGGACCCCTCTTGCACTGTTGGTGGGAATCTAAATTGATACAGCCACTATGGAGAACAGTATGGAGGTTCCTTAAAAAACTAAAAACAGAATTACCATATGACCCAGCAATCCCACTACTGGGCATATACCCAGAGAAAAGCATAATTCAAAAAGACACATGCACCCCAATGTTCACTGCAGCACTATTTACAATAACCAGGTCACAGAAGCAACCTAAATGTCCACTGACAGACAAATGGATAAAGAAAATGTGGTACATATATACAATTGAATATTAGTCAGCCATAAAACGGAATGAACGTGGGTCATTTGTAGAGACATGGATGGACCTAAAGACTATCATACAGAGTAAAGTAAGTCAGGAAGAGAAAAACAAATATTGTATATTAATGCATATATGTGGAATCTAGAAAAATGTTTCAGATGAACTAGTTTGCAAGGCAGAAATAGAGATACGGATGCAGAGAACAAACGTATGGACACCAACGGGGAAAAGCAGGGGAGGGGGGATGAATTGGGAGACTGGGATTGACATATACACACTAATATGTATAAAACAGATAATTATTAAGAACCTGCTATATAAAAAAATAAAATAAAATTCAAAAAAAGAAAATCATGAAAGGAAATCAGATCAGTAGTTACCAGTGTCAGGGAGACAGGGGATGAAGGGCAGGGGAAGTGAATGAAGGGGATCAAAAGGTACAAACTTTCAGTTATAAGATAAATAAGTGCTGGGGATACACAAGATGATGACTCTAGCTAACACTACAGCATGGTATATCTGAAAGTTGCTAAGGTAGTAATTCCTAAAAGTTCTCATGAAAAGGAAAAAAAATGGGATTATCTATATGAAAAGATAAATGTTAACTAAATTTATTGTGGCAATTATTTCACAGTACATGTCTGTCAAGTCATTATGTCGTGTAACGAACTTATACAGAGCTGTATATCAATTACATCTCAATAAAAATGAGAACTAAAAGAAAGAAAAAGCAAGCAAAAAGAAGGAAACAATGCTAAGAGGAAAAAATTTAATGAAATAGAGAACAACAGAGAAACTGAATTTATGATTTGAAACCTGCCAGCAAAGAAAACTACATGGCTTCCCTCAAGTCTAGCAAAGACATAATGAAAAAAAAACCTACCTTGCACAAACTCAGAATATACAGGATAATCCAACACTTTACAATTTGTTTTATGAAGAAAGCAAAACCCTGGAACCAAAGTATCAGAAATAAAAATATCCTTCATGAATTCAGATGTAAAAAAACTCAACGAAGTATCAGTAAACTGAATGCAATATTAAAAATGTTATGACAACGAAGTAGTATTTCCCAGGAATGCAAAACTGTTACCACTCTCACTCCCACATAGCCCCCACTCACGGTAAAAAAAAAAAAAAAGAAAGAAAAAAATCAAATTAACTAACCACATTAACAAAATAAAGGGAGAAAAACATCTCAGTGGATACAAAAACAACATTTGATACAATTAAATACTCATTCTTAACCACACTTAGAAATTTAGGACTGGAAGGAAAGTTCTCAGTGTGACCTAAAGCCAACAGCATAATACTCATTAAGAAATACTGAACGATTTTCTCTAAGGTCAGGAGACATGAATGACCATTCTCAAAATTTAGTTTCAACACAGAACTGCAAGTCCAAACAGTGCAGTAAGGTAAGAAAGAGAGAGAATAATAATAAAGACTGTAAAGGGAGAAGTAAAACTAACTTTGTTCACAGACACCATAACTGTGTATGTAGAAAATCCTAAACACTACAAACTAATAAGTGAATTAAATAAGCAAGGTCGTCAAATACAAGATCAAGGTACAAAAATCAACTGTATTTCTATGTACTATGGGAAGTTAGAAGCTTACACTACCAAAGATTATAGTGTCATCAAGACTGTATGGTAGGCTTCCCTGGTGGCACAGTGGTTAAGAATCCACCTACCAATGCAGGGAACACGGGTTTAAGCCCTGGTCCAGGAAGATCCCACATGCTGCGGAGCACATAAGCCCATGGGCCACAAATACTGAGCCTGAGCTCTAGAGCCCACAAGCTACAACTACTGAGCCTGTGTGCCTAGAGCCCGTGCTCTGCAACAAGAGAAGCCACTGTAATGAAAAGCCCACGCACCGCAAGGAAGAATAGCCCCCGCTCGCCACAACTAGAGAAAGCCCACTCACAGCAACGAAGACCCAAGGCAGCAATAAATTAAATAAATAAATAAATAAATAAATAAATAAATAAATAAATAAATGGCTGCATGGTATTGGCAAAAGAATAGACAAAAAAACGGAACAAAAATAGTCCAAAAATAGACCCACCCATATATATATATATATATATATATATATATATATATATATATA
>NW_006787469.1:1287782-1294036 GCF_000442215.2 Lipotes vexillifer
CCGCGCGACCAAAAAAAAAAAAAAAAAAAAAAAAAAAAAAATGTGCCTGTTAAAATATGAGCCTTGACCCCCAACTTCATGCCATATACAAAAAATAAGCCAAGATGGGCTAGATTTCAATGTGAAAGCTAAAACAGCTTCCCCCTTTCAAAAATGTCACTTAATTGGAGAAAATACCTATTTCCTTATCTTTCTTTTTAACGGCTTTATCGTGTAAGTTACGTAACATAAATCCCACCAGTTTTAAGTGACAACTCAATTATTTTTACTAAATTTATAGTTTTGCCATCACCACAATCCAGTTTCCCTTTACCTGGTTTTTTTGTTTGTTTGGCCGCAACGCATGGCTTGCAGAATCTTAGTTCCCTGATCAGGGATTGAACCCAGGTCCTCAGCAATGAAAGCGCATAGTCCTAACCACTGGACGGCCAGGGAATTCCCTCCTTTACCTGTTTTTAACGGTTAGGCAAACCAAGCCCTCTCATTTCCCTTTCCCTATTATCTCACTTTTTATGTATATTTATGTATAAATGTCATTCTCCATCAAGTAATTTAGGATTCACACTTAATGATAGTTCTTTCATTATCTTCGTATTTCACGGTGTGAACTTCTAAAATGCAGAAAATAATCTCTACCTTTTTCTCATTTAGCCATATGACTTGAATTACGCTTGCAATACAGCTGAGAACCTTGTGAAGCTAAATCTTGGCTGCTACCAAAATAACTGCTTTCACATCTTCCTGAGATATTAAACTTGCTAAATTACAAAAGTTATTTCCAAAGAATCTCTCTCTCCTTATTGTCCAATAAAAACTTTATACACAAAGCATGAATTTTTTTTCCTTGGCAGGAAGATTTTGCAAACAATCCTGAAATTTTATACTTCTAAGAAGTCGCTATACAAAAAAATTAGGTGCAAGATTACCTAACCAAAAATATGGGCAAAACCACTGATTTGTACACATCAATTTAAAGGATTACATTTTTGTTGGCATACACAACCTATGCAACAAATAAGTATGACATGACAGTCACTTGTGAAACACACTAAAAAAGCTTTAAGTGCTATGGATAAACAAACTCATTCAGGCAACATTTACTGAGTTCTGACAATGTGCCAGACACATTTTTGGGGGCACAGGGATTTACCAAAATAAATAAAGCACAGTCCCTACATTCAAGGAATTCACAGATCAATGTAGGAGACAGACAGACAATATAATGTTACTTAATTTAATAGATACTAAGATAAAGATATGTACAGGGACTTCCCTGGTGGCTCAATGGTTAAGAATCCGCCTGACAATGCAGGGGACACGGGTTTGATCCCTGGTCCAGGAAGATCCCACATGCTGCGGAGTAACTAAGCCCGTGTGCCACAACTACCGAGCCTGCACCCTAGAGCCCACGACCCACAACTGCCGAAGCCCGCGCACCTAGGGCCTGTGCTCCGCAACAGAAGCCACCACAATGAGAAGCCCGCACACTGCAACGAAGAGTAGGCCCCCCCTCGCTGCAACTAGAGAAAGCCCATGTACAACAACGAAGACGCAATGCAGCCCAAAAAATTAATAAAATTAAAATAAATAAACTATTAAAAGAAGAGAGCTACGTACAGACACACATTAGGAAAAGCCATAACGTAATGCCTTCCATGAAACTGGTAATTAGAGTAACAGAAAAAAGAAATCCACTGGAAAAGATAATGTAGAGTGGAAAACAAAAGAGCTCTTGGAAACTGAAATCGGACACCTGCAATAAATACATCAGTAAGTTAGAAGCTAAATCAAGGAAATCTCACATAATGTACAGCAAAAAGATAATGACAAGAAATAAAAGACTGATTATATAAGATAACCAATCCAGCAGATGGAACACCCAACTATCAAGAGTTTTTTTAGAAAAGAGAAAACAGAACTTCCCTGGTGGCGCAGTGGTTAAGAATATGCCTGCCAGTGCAGGGGACACAGGTTCAAGTCCTGGTCCAGGCAGATCCCACATGCTGTGAAGCAACTAAACCCGTGCGCCACAACTACTGAGCCTGCACTCTCGAGCCCATGGGCCTTAAAAAAAAAAAAAAGAAAAAAAATTTTTTAATAAAAAGAGAAAATAGAAAAAAGAAAGTGAAAAAATTAACAGAGAAATAATACTTAAATGTTCCTAGGGCCAAAGAATATCAACTTCTTGTTTTGAAAAAACGTGTTTTCTCACAATGATGAGAACAACCATACCACAGCTCATCATTGTGAAATTTCATAAGAGAGATCAACAAAAAAATCTTAAGAGCCTTCAAACCACCAGGAATCAAATTTCTCAACAGCAAACTGGAACCTGACAACACATTTTCAGCATGGAACTCTACACTCAACCAAAAAAATTATAAAAGTATGAGGGTATAATAAAGCTATTTTTCAACATGCAAGAAGAAAATTGTTGAGAGCGGTGAAGAGGGGGATTACTACCTTTCTCAGAAGTGATTTTATTTAAACATTCTAAAATTCTATGTCCCATACATCCTTTCTGAAGAAATTACTGAAAATGTACTTGAAAAATGCAAATTAAAACCAGAATGATCCCACTTTCACCACTTCTATTTAACACAGTACTGAAAATTTTAACTAAAGCAATTAGGTAAGAAAAAAATAGTATCAATTCAAATTGGAAAGGAAAAAATAAAGGTATGTCTGTCACAGATGACATGATCTTATATGTAGGAAACTCTGAATAATACACACACACAGGGCTTCCCTGGTGGCGCAGTGCTTGAGAGTCCGCCTGCCGATGCAGGAGACGCGGGTTCGTGCCCCGTTTCGGGAGGATCCCACATGCCGCGGAGCGGCTGGGCCCGTGAGCCATGGCCGCTGGGCCTGCGCGTCCGGAGCCTGTGCTCCGCAAATGGGAGAGGCCACGACAGTGAGAGGCCCGCATAACGCAAGAAAAAAAAAAACTTCTTGGTCCCGGTAACAGTGGTGGCTGGGGGTTTAAGGGATCAAAGAAAAAACCAAAACGAAAAAAAAAAAAAAAAAAAAAAAAATACACACACACACACACACACACACACACACACAGAGTTAGTTAATAAATTCAGCAAAGCTGCACAATACAAAATCAATATAAAGGATCAGCTTTATTTCCATACACTGTGCAATACACAATACGAAATAGCAATTTCCTTTTCAAAAACAAAATAAGGATGAAACAACTGGTTCTTTGAAAAGATAAAATTGACAAGCCTTTACCCAAACTCATCAATAAAAAAAAAGAGGACCCAAAAATATCAAAAATAAAAAAAAGAGAAGTAACAACCGACACCACAGAAACATAAATGATTATAAAGAAATTACACCACAGAATTATATGCCAATAAAATGGGCAACCTAGAGGAACTGGATAAATTCCTAGAAATAATCACCTAGTACAATCTCCGAAGACTGAATCAGGAAGAAATACAAAATATAAACAGGCCGATTACAGTAAGTTCCCTACATACGAACCTTCAAGTTACGAACTTTCAAAGATGCTAAAGTGCATTCCATCACCTTCAGGCGTGAGTGAAATTGTAGCTTGCCCTCCACCTCCTATTGCTGAAGATCCTTCAGCTCTACTATATCCCACCTCCCCTCCCTCCTCTAGTCAGTAACTCTTCTTGCCTGTTCACTTGATGCCAGCCCCTGTACACCAGCAGTTGTACTATACTGCTGTACTTTTCAAGGTACTGGACAGTAAGACTATAAATATTATCTTTATTTTTTGTGTTTGCTTGTTCTTTATGTATTATTTGTGTGAAAAGTATTATAAAACTATTACAGTACAGTACTATATAGTCAATTGTGTTAGTCGGGGACCTAGACTAACTTCGTTGGACTTACAAACAAACTGAATGTACGAACACACTCTCAGAACAGAACTCGTTCATATGTAGGGGACATACTGTACAAATAATAAAACTGAAACAGTAATTTATAAGACTCCCAAGAAACAAAAGTCCAGGACCAGGTGGCTTCAAAGGTGAATTCTACCAAACATTTGGACAATTAACACCTATTCTTCTCAAAATATTCCAATACATCAAAGAGGAAAGAATGCTTCCGAACTTCTATTAGGCCAGCATCACCCTGGTACCAAAATCAAAGACATCACCCCCTCGCAAAAACAATTACAGGCCAATGTCACTGATGAACATAAATGTAAAAATCCTCAACAAAATATAAGCAAAACATATTCAACAATGCATTAGAAGGATCATAGGGACTTCCCTGGTAGCCCAGTGGTTAAGACACAGTGCTCCCAATGCAGGAGGCCCAGGTTCGACCCCTGGTCAGGGAACTGGATCCCGCATGCTGCAACTAAGAGCCCACATGCCGCAACTAAAAGATCCTGCATGCCACAACTAAAGATCCCTCCTGCCAAAACTAAGACCCAGCTCAGCCAAATAAATAAGTAAATACAAAAGGATCACAAACCTTGATAAAGTGGGATTTAACCCAGCAATGCAAAGATGGTTCAATATCTGCAAATCAATCTGGTAATGGTAATACCACATTAACAAGTTGAAGAATAAAAATCATGTCATCTCAATAAATGCAGAAAAAGCTTTTGACAAAATTCAGAATCCATTTATGATAAAAAAAATCTACCAACAAAGTAGGTACAGAGGGAACATACCTCAACATAACAAAGGTCATACAACAAACATATAGCCAACACCATACTCAATAGCGAAAAGCTGAAAGCATTGCCTCTAAGATCAGGAACAAGACAAGATGACCACTCTCACCCCTTTTATTCAACATAATATTGGAAATCTTAACCAAAGCAATCAGACAAGAAAAATAAATAGAAAGAATCCAAATTGGAAAGGAAGAAGTAAAACTGTCACTGTTTTCAGGTGACATACTATTGCCATATATAGAAAATTCTAAAGACGCCACCAAAACACTATTAGAATAAATGACTCCGTAAAGTTTCAGGATACAAAATTAAAACACAGAAATCTGTTGCGTTTCTATACACTAACAACAAGCTATCAGGAAGAGAAACTAAGGAATCAATCTCATTTACAACTGCATCAAAAAGAAATAAAATACCTAGAAATTAAGGAGGTAAAAGACTTGTACTCAGAAAACTATAAGAGAGTGATGAAAAGAATTGAGACAACACCAACAGATGAAAAGATATACCATGCTCATAGACTGGAAGAATTAACATTGTTAAAATGACTGTACTACCCAAGGCAATCTACAGATTGAGTGCAATCCCTATCAAAATACCAATAGCATTTTTCATAGAACCAGTAAAAATTACTCTAAATTTTATGAAAACCCAAAAGACCCCACAGAACCAAAACAATATTGAGAAACAAGAACAAACTGGAGGTACCATGATCACTGATTTCAAACTATACTACAAAGCTACAGTCATCAAAACAGTAAGGTACTTGCACAAAAGTAGACACAGATCAATGGAACAGAAGAGAGAGCCCAGAAATGAACCCACACTTACATGGACATTTAATCTACAACACAGGAGGCAAGAATATACAATGGGGAAAAGACAGCCTTTTCAATAAATGGTGTTGAAAAAACCGGATAACTACATGCAAAAGAATCAAACTGGACTATTTTCTCACACAATATACAAAAGTAAACTCAAAGTGGATTAAAGACTTAAAGGTAAGACCTGAAATCATAAAACTCCTAGAAGAAAACATAGGCAGTGTTAGCAATATTTTTTACCTCAGTCTTAGCAATATTTTTTTGGATATGTCTCCTGGGGCAAGGCAAACAAAAGCAGGAACAGAGACAAATCGGACTACATCAAACTAAAAAGCTTTATGCACAGCTTTTGCACCATCAACAAATGAAAAGGCTGCCTACTGAATGAGAGAAGATATTCGCAAACAATTTAACAAATGGCTGATATACAAAATATACAAAAATTCATTTAACTCAACATCAAAAAAACAAGCAGGGCTTCCCTGGTGGCGCAGTGGTTGAGAGTCCGCCTGCCAATGCAGGGGACACGGGTTCATGCCCCGGTCCAGGAAGATCCCACATGCCACGGAGCGGCTAGGACCGTGAGCCATGGCCGCTGAACCTGAGCGTCCGGAGCCTGTGCTCCACAATGAGCTATCACCTCATACCTGTCAAAATGGATATTATCAGGGCTTCCTTGGTGGCGCAGTGGTTGAGAGTCCACCTGCCGATGCAGGGGACACGGGTTCGTGCCCCGGTCCGGGAAGATCCCATATGCC
>NW_006787469.1:1294117-1308220 GCF_000442215.2 Lipotes vexillifer
GGGGGGGGGGGGGGGGGGGGGGGGGGTATTATCAAAAAGACAATAGATAACAAGTGCTGGAGAGAATGTGAAGAAAAGGAAACCCTCAGGCACTGTTGTTGAGTATGTAAAATGGTGCAGCCTATGGAAAACAGTACGGAGGTTCCTCACGAATTTAAAGATAGAACTGCCATAGAAATTACCAAGCAATTCCACTTCCGGGTATTTTTCCAAAGAAAACAAAAACACTAATTTAAAAAGACATATGCACCCCTATGTTCATAGCAGCATTATTCACAATGACCAAGATATGGAAGCAACCTAAGTGTCTATAAATAGGTAAATGGATAAAGAAGATAACAGATAGATGAATATTAGCCACAAAACAAGAATGAAATCTTTCCATTTGCAACAACATGGATGGACCTAGAGAATACTGTGCTAAGTGAAATAAGTCAGACTAAAAAGACAAATACTGCATGATTTCACTTATATGTGGAATCTAAAAAACAAGTGAACAGGGCTTCCCTGGTGGCGCAGTAGTTGAGAGTCTGCCTGCCGATGCAGGGGACATGGGCTCGTGCCCCAGTTCCGGAAGATCCCACATGACGCAGAGCAGCTAGGCCCGTGAGCCATGGCCGCTGAGCCTGCGCATCCGGAGCCTGTGCTCCGCAACAGGAGAGCCCACAACAGTGAGAGGCCCACGTACTACAAAAAAATAAAATAAAAATTAAAACAAGTGAACAAACGTAACAAAACAAAAACAGAGTCACAGATCTAGAGAAGAAACAGATGGTTACCAGAGGAGGGGAGGGTGGGGGGAATGAATGAAATAAGTGAGGGAAATTAAAAGAGGTACAAACTTCCAGTTACAAAATAAATGAGTCACAGGGATGAAATGTACAGTGCAGGAAATACAGCCAATAAGAATGTAATATCTTTGTATACTGACAGATGGTAACTAGATTTATAATGATAATCACTTTGTAATGTATAGAAATATCAAATCACCCTATGATACGTGCCAGAACGAACATATTGTTGTAGGTCTATTATACTTCAAAACAAACTCAGAAAGAAATCAGATTTGTGGTTACTGGAGGCAGGGGAATGGGAAATTGGATGATGGTGGTGAAAAGGTATAAACTTCCAGTTAGAAAATAAATAAGCACTAGACTTACAATGTACAACATGATTAATAATTAACACTGCTGTATGTTATACATTAAAGTTACTCTGAGAGTAAATTCTAAGAGTTCTCATCACAATGCCTGCCTCAAAATAATCTCAGCTCCCAAATCAAGCTTGCATATAGAAGACAAAGTTTGCATACAACTAACTACCACTTTCAGACATGATGATAATGCTGTTTCTTGGAGCATGCATATCAAGTTGTTTTTTTCCCTTCAGTAACAAAGATACTGACGCACTCATAAATCTGAACCATTTTCTTGACTCATTAAGATCAGAAGCTTATAATACCACATGTAACACCAAAAGCCACTGTCTATAACAAAGAAATACACATGACTCTTTCAGCTAACAAACTCCTCACCCTGGCCTCCAAAGTAATTTTAAAAGTAAACCCTCCATCATCCAAGGATAGATTAAACTGCTTTTGGATAATGAGGGTAAAAATACTGGTGTTGCCAAAAAATTCCTAGAAGAGAACACAGGCAAAACATTCTCTGACATAAATCATACCAATGTTTTCTTAGTTCAGTCTCCCAAGGCAATAGAAATGAAAGCAAAAATAAACAAATGGGATGTAATCAAACTTAAAAGTTTTTGTACAGCAAAGGAAACCATAAACAAAACAAAGAGACAACCTATGGCCTGGGAGAAAATATTTGCAAATAATGTGACCAACAAGGACTTAATTTCCAAAATATAGAAACAGTTCACACAACTCAATAACAAAAACAAACAACCCAATTGAAAAAAGGACAAAAGACCGAAACAGAACTTTCTCCGAAGAAAATATACAGATGGCCAACAGGTCCATGAAAAGATGCTCAACACCACTAATTATTAGGGAAATGCAAATCAAAACCACAATGAGGTATCACCTCACACCAGTCAGAAAGGCCATCATTAAAAAGTCTACAGGGCTTCCCTGGTGGCGCAGTGGTTGAGAGTCTGCCTGCCGATGCAGGGGACACGGGTTTGTGCCCCGGTCCGGGAAGATCCCACATGCTGCGGAGCAGCTGGGCCCGTGAGCCACGGCCGCTGAGCCTGCGCATCCGGAGCCTGTGCTCCGCAACAGGAGAGGCCACAGCAGTGAGAGGCCCACGTCCCGAAAAAAAAAAAAAAAAGTCTACAAATGACAAATGCTGGAGAGGGTGTGGAGAAAAGGGAACCCTCCTACACTGTTAGTGGGAACGTAAATTAGTGCAAACCACTATGGAAAACAGTATGGAGGTTCCTCAATAAACTAAAAATAGAATTGTCATAGGATCCAGCAATCCCACTCCTGGACATCTATCTGGACAAAACTGTAATTCAAAAAGATACATGCACCCCATGTTTACAGCAGCACTATTCACAACAGCCAAGACATGGAAACAACCTAAATGTCCATCAACAGATGACTGGATAAAGAAAATGTGGTATATATAATATATAATGGAATACTACTCAGCCATAAGAAAAGGAATGAAATAATGCCATTTGCAGCAACATGGATGCAACCAGAGATTATCATACTAAGTGAAGTCAGAAATAGAAAGACAAACACCATATGATATCACATATGTGGAATCTAAAATATAACACAAATGAACTTACCCACAAAACAGGAACAGATTCACAGACATAGAAAACAGACTTGTGGTTGCCAAGGGGGAAAGAAGAAGGGGAGGGATGGATCGGGAGTTTGGGAGTAGCACGTGCAACTATTATGTACAGAATGGATAAACAACAAGGTCCCACAGGATAGCAGTGTATACTCAATGTCCTGTGATAAACCATAATGGAAAAGAATATGAAAAAGAATGTACATATATGTCTAACTGAAACTCTTTGCTGTACAATAAAAATTAAACACTAAATCAACTATCCTTCAATAAAATCAATTCAAAAAATACTGGTGTTGAAGTGTTTCAATTTTTTTTAATTGTACTGGGTAATCAAGATGATTACACACTGGGTGGCATCCTCTAGTTGCAACTGCCAAAAAAAAAAAGCCATACTGAAAAGCATAAACTGAAAACCACTTTCCCCCTTGACAGAATAAAAGAAAAACCTGTTCACTGCTTGAGTAACATACACTCCACCTGTCAACAACCCTTAGAAAATAGCAAAGCACTAACTTGCCCATAAACAAGTCAGGGAACTCATCAATGTGAGGATTCCAAACTCAAAGGACAGTAGCTGTTAATGGGATATGAATTAAGTGAGAAAAGGAAGGTAAAAGAAAAGTACTGGGCTGGGATATACTTCTGCCGAACTTGGGTTTTAACATTCAAATAAGACAAGTTTCCAGCTGCACATGTAAGGAGTTTAGAAATAGCCACTATGTTCTAACAAGTGAAAAGTTAAACGGACTGAAAAATCAACAACTCTTGAATCCATAAGAGACGGTGAGGGGACTTCCCTGGTGGTCCAGTGGTTAAAAATCCACCTTCCAACACAGGGGACACGGGTTCCATCTGTGGTCAGGGAACTAAGATCCCACATGCTGCAGGGAAACTAAGCCTGTGCACCACAACAAAAAGTCCACATGTCGCAACTAAGAACGGACGCAGCCAAATAAATAAATATTTTTTGAAAAGAAACAAGCCAGGTTTCACACAGGCTTCTCTATTTTTTTTTTAAAAAAAAAAAGGAGAGAGAAAGAGACAGTGAGAGTACAGTGCAAACTGCTGAAAACAGTCAGGTGGATACAGGGGATCATGGTTGGAGCAGTAACTGACAATGGAAACCACCTTGGGAACCAGTGCCAGGGTAGAAAAACCTGAACTGTAACTGGAGTTGCTGGAGGCTCAATGTAGACAAGCCTGAGTTTAAAACTCCAGGGGTACCCAGTTACAGGCATGCTCCCACATTTCTGTAAGTTTTCCACCAGGAGCTAGACTAGGTTCTCACAGTAAATATTCCCTCGTGAGAAAAATCCTGGGCCGGGGGGTCAGTCTCTGTTACTTTTAACAAAAAAGCCTAACCTCTGGAAAAATTAGTTAACCAGAGTCTAACTTGGTGGGTTTTATCAGCGTCTAACTGACCTGGGGAAAGGAAATATCTAACTCCAGCCTACTCTAGCCAATCCTGTCCAACTTAAGGGGGCAAGAAAGAATATGAAAAGTACTTGTGAAGTTCACAGTCCAGAGGCACAGACTCATTAAAAAACTGAGACCTAACCATAGGACTAAAGAACACTTCCCTTTCCCTCACCATGCCTTACCACAACATTACTAAAGGCCTATTTACAGCACTTCCTTTTACCTAACACATCATGTCCAACTATCAAGAAAACATTACAAAGCATACAAAAAGGCAAAAAAACACAATTTGAAGACAGAGCAATCATCAAAATTATCATACTGGGATGCTGAAATTACCAGACTGGGAATTTATAACTGTGATTAACATACTAAGGATTCTAATAAATAAAGAGACAACATGCAAGAACAGATGTGCAATGTAAGCAGACAAATGAAAATCCTAAGAAAAAAAGAGATGCTAAAGATCAAAAACATGGTAAAAGAAATGAAGAATGCCTTTGATAGGCTTATTAGTAGACTAGACACGGCTGAGGAAACAATCTCTGAGCTTGAAGATATAGCAACAGAAACCTCCAAAACTGAAAAGGAAAGAAAACAAAGGCTGAAAAGAACAGAATATCCAAGGACTGTGGGACAACTACAAAAGATGCAACATACGCATAATGTGAGTATCAGAAGAAGAGAGGAACAGAAGAAATATTTAAAACAATGATGACTGAGATTTCCCCAAATTAACGTCAGACATCAAACCACAGAACCGGAAGCTCACAGAACACCAAGAAGGATAACTACCAAAAGACTATATGTAGTGATGCCATTTTTCAACTACAGAAAATCATATATAAAGAAAATATACTAAAAGAAGCCAGAGGAAAAAGACACCTTACCTACAGAGGAACAAAGATAAGAATTCTATCCAACTTCTCCTCAGAAACCACAGAATCAAAAAGAGTGAAATATTATAAGCATTCAGAGAGTAAAACACCAACCTAGAATTCTGTACCCTGCAAAATTAAAGGAGAAATAAAGACTTTCACAAACAAAAATTAACAGAATTTGTTGCCAGTTGATCTGACTTGCAAGAAATATTAAAAGAAGTCCTTCAGACAAATGTAAAATATCACAGGTCAAACTCAGATCTCCATAAAGAATAAGGAAGAAATAAGTGAATGTAAAATAAAAACTTTCTTTTGTTGTTGTTCTTAGTTGATCTAACAGGTAAAATTTTGTTCAAAATAGGGCTTCCCTGGTGGCGCGGAGGTTGAGAGTCTACCTGCCGATGCAGGGGACGCGGGTTCGTGCCCCGGTCCAGGAAGATCCCGCATGCCACGGAGCGGATGGGCCCGTGCACCATGGCCACTGAGACTGCTATGTAAAAAAGAATGCAAAAATTTGTTCAAAATAAATTTTTGTTATTGAACAAATAAAAATTTGTTATTTATTATTTAACTAAATTTGTATTTATTATTGAACAAATAAAAATTTGTTCAAAATAATAATAGCAACAATGCGTCTGATTACTTACGTATTTATCACATATATATACTTATACATAAGTGAAATGAATGATGGCAGTGATACAAAGAACAGGAGAGAGGATTTACAAACTACCTGTGAAGCAACATAGTGTTATCTGAAAATGGACTTGGGTTAAGTTGTAAATGTATATTCAAACTATAGAGTAACCACTAAAAAGAATTAAAGTACAACTGATAAGCTAAGAACAGAAAGAAAACCAAATCATATAAAATGCTCAACTAAAACCACAAAAGGCAAATGAAGAGTAGAAAACAAAAACAGAAACAAAGAACAAGGACAAAAGAAAAGCTGTAACAAATATGGTAGATATTAATCCAACTATTTCAATAATCACTTTGAATGTCAACAGTCTAAATGCACCAGTCAGAATGGATCAAAAAACAAGACCCCAGGCTTCCCTGGTGGCGCAGTGGTTAAGAATCCACCTGCCAGTGCAGGGGATATGGGTTCGACCCCTGGTCCGGAAAGATCCCACATGCCACGGAGCAACTAAGCCCGTGCACCACAACTACTGAGCCTGCGCTCTAGAGCCCACAAGCCACAACTACTGAGCCCGTGTGCCACAACTACTGAAGCCCAAGCGCCTAGAGCCTGTGCTCTGCAAAAAGAAGCCACTGCAATGAGAAGCCTGCGCACTGCAACAAGAGCAGCCCCCGCCTGCTGTAACTAGAGAAAGCCTGCGCACAGCAACGAAGACCCAACACAGCCAAAAATAAATAAAATAAATTAATTTTTTAAAAAAAGACCCAATTACATATTGGGTCTGTAAAATCCACTTTAAATATAAAGACACATAAAAATTAAAAGTAAATGGATAGAGAAAAATATATCCTGCTAACACTAATCAAAAGAAAGCAGGAGTAGCTATTTTAATTTCAGACAGAATAGACTTAAAAGTAATGAAAGTTATCAGGGATAATGAAGGACGTTACATAATGATAAAGGGTCAATCCTCCAAGAAGACATAACAATCCTTAACGTATATGTGCCCCAAAACAGAGTATCAACCTACATGAAGCAAAAACTAAAAGAAATGCAAGGAGAAACAGATGAATCTACTATTAGAGACTGAAACACATCAGAAATGGACAGATCCAGCAGGCAGAAAGTCAGTAAGGACATAATGGAATTCAGTTAAGCCATCAATTAACTAGATATAATTGACATGTATAGATTACTTCAACAACAGCAGAATACACATTCTTCTCAAGTTAACATGGAACATTCACCAAGCTAAACCACATTCTGGACCATAAAACTCATCTTAAAAAACTTAAAAGACTATAATGGAATTAAACTAGAAATCACTGACAGAAAAATAACAAAAATCCCGAAGTAACTGATTAAACAACACACTTCTAAATAACACATGGGTCAAAGAAAAAATCTCGAGAGAAATTTTTAAATATTCTGAACTAAGTGAAAATATAAATACAACTTATTAAAATTTGTGGGACACACAGAAAGTGGTGCTTACAAAGAAACATAGCACTGAATGCATATATTAGAAAAGAAAGAAGATCTAAAATCAATAATCTAAGTTTCCACCTTAGGAAATTAGAAAAAAAGGAGCAAATTAAATCCAAAGTGAGCAGCAGAAAAGAAATAAGAATCAGGGCAGAAATCAATGAAATTGAAAACAGAAAAATCAGTAGATAAAAATCAATAAAACCGAAAGCTGATTTTTTTAACTTTTTTTTTATTTTTTTTAATTGATCTTTTCAGAGATCAATAAAAAAAGTCAATAAGCCTCTAGCCAGTCTAAGGAAAAAAGAGAGAAGACACAAATAACTATTATCAGAAATAAAAAGAGGGGGGACCTCCCTGGTGACACAGCGGTTAAAAATCCACCTTCCAATGCAGGGGACATGGGTTCGATCCCTAGTCAGGGAACTAGATCCCACATGCATAGCACAACTAGGAGTTTGCATGCCACAACTAAGGAGACCACCAGCCGCAACTAAGACCTAGTGCAACCAAAATAAATAATAAATTTAAAAGAAGAAAAAGAGGGACACCGCTACAGATCCCATGGACATCAAAAGGATAATAAAGGAATATATGAACAATTTTATGCCAACAAATGATACCCTAGATGAAATGAGCCAATTCCTTGAAAAACACAATCTTCCAAAGCTCACACAAGAGACAATCAAAATAGGCCTATATTTATTTAAGAAATTGAATCAATAAGGTTCCAAAACAGAAAGTACCAGGCCCAGATAGGTTCACTGGTAAAATTTCCCAAACATATGAGAAAGAAATGATACCAATTCTCTACAATCTCTTTCAGAAGATGGAGTAGTGGCAATACTTCCTGACTCCTTCTATGAAGCCAGCATAACCCCAATCCCAAAACCAGACAAAGACATTACAAGACAACTACAGACCATTATTCCTTAAGAACAAAAATGCAAAAATCCTCAAAATAAGAGCAAATCAAATAAAACATATAAAAAGAATTATACACCATGACCATGCGGGATTCATCCCAGGTATACGAGGCTGGTTCATTCAAAAATTAATTAACATAATCCATCACATCAATAAACCAGAAAAGAAAAAAGTCACATGATATCAACAGACTCAGAAAAAAAACATTTGACAATATGCAACACCCATCCATGATAAAAACTCTCAGTAAATTAGCAATAGAAGGGAACTTCCTCAACTTAATCAAGAATATCTACAAAGGGAACTAAGATCCTGCATACAGCAAGGCACAGCCAAAAAAAAGAATATCTACAAAAAACCTAAAACAAACATCATACTTAATGGTGAGAAATCAGAAACTTTCCCACTAAGATCAGAAACAAGGCAAGGATGTCACCTCTCAACACTCCTTTTCAGCATCATACTGGAAGTCCTAGTGAATGCAATAGGACAAGAAAAGCAAATAAAGGAATACAGATTTGAGAGAAAGAAAGCTGTCTTGTTCATGAATGACATGATAGTCTAGGTAGAAAATCCAAAAGAATCTCCAAAAAACTTCTGGAACTAATAAGTAATTATAGCAAGGTTGCAGAATACAAGGATAAAGTACCAAAGTCAGTTGCTTCCCTATATATCAACAGAGAACAAGTGGAATTTGAAGTTAAAAAAACAATACCACTTACATTATCACCCCAAATAGTGAAATACTGAGGTATAAATCTAATATGTGCAAGATCAATATGGGGAAAATGACAACACTCTGATGAAAAAAATTAAAGAACTAAATAAATGGAGAGATAGTCAGTGTTCATGAATAGGAAGAGTCAATATAGTTAAGATGTCAGTTCTTCCCAACTTGATCTATAGATTCAATGCAACCAAAATCAAAATCCCAGCAAGTTATTTTATGGATATTGATGAACTTATTCTCAAGTCTACATAGAGAAGAAAAAGACCCAGAATAGCCAATACAATATTGAAGGAGAACAAAGTTGGAGGGCTAACACTACCCAGGTTCGAGACTTACTTAAAAAGCTACAGTAATCAAATCAGTGTAGTACTGGTGAAAGAACAAATAGGTCAATGGAACAGACTAGAGAGCCCACAAATAGACTCACATAAATAGAGTCAACTGATCTTTGACAAAGGAGCAAGGACAGTACAATGGAGCAAAGAGAGTCTTCTCAACAAATGGTGCTGGAACAGCAGGACATCCACATGCAAAGAAATCAATCTAGACGCAGACCTTCCAACTTTCACATAAATTAATACAAAATGGATCATAAACCAAAATGTAAAACACAGAACTATAAGGATCCTAAAAGATAACCTAAGAGAAAACCTACATGACCTTAAGTATGGCAATGACTTTTTAGATATGAAATCAAAGGCATGATCCATGAAGGAAATCATTGATAGGTTGAACTTCATTAAAATAATAAACTGCTTTGTGAAAGACAACAAAAAGAGAATGAGAAGACAGACCACAGAGTAGGAGAAAATATTTGCAAAAGACATGTTATCCAAAATACACAAGGAACTGGGACTTCCCTGGTGGTCCTTAAGAATCCACCTTCCAATGCAGGGGACGCGGGTTCGATCCCTGGTCAGGGAACTAAGATGCCACATGCCACGGGGCAACTAAGCCTGCACACTGCAACTACTGAGCCCACACACTCTGCAGCCCGTGCGCCACAAGTAGAGAGAAGCCCGCGCACCGCAACAATGATCCTGCGTGCCACAACTAAGACCCAAGGCAGCCCCCCGCCAAAAAAACACACCAAAATATATAAGGAACTCTTAAGTAAACAGTAAAACAATCTGATTAGAAAGTGGGCCAAAGACCTTAAAAGACACCAAAGATGACATACAGATGGCAAATAAGCATATGAAAAAATGCACCACATCGTGTCATCAGGGAAAGGCAAATTTAAACAAGATACTACTACTACACACCTATTAGAAAGGCCAAAATCCAGAACACTGACAACACCAAGTGCTGACAAGGATGCAGAGCAACAAGAACTCTCATTTCTGCAAAATGGTACAGCCACTTTGGAAGAGTTTGGCAGTTTCTTATAAATCTAACACTACTGTTACCGTACGATCTAGCGACCACACTCTTTGGTATATACCCAAATGAACTGAAGGCTTGGACATGGATGTTCGTGGCAGCTTTATTCATAATTGCCAAAACTGGGAAGCACCCAAGATGTCCTTCAGGAGGTGAATGAATAAATGAACTGGTACAACCAAACAAGGAAATACTACTCAGCACTGAAAAAAATGTGCTATCAAGCCATGAATAGACATGAAGGAACCTTATACACATATTACTAAGTGAAAGAGGCCAATCTGAGAAGGCTACACACTGTATAATTCCAACTATATGAAATTCTGGACAAGGCAAAGCAGTGAGATAATAAAAAGGTAAAAGGTTGCCAGATGGGAAGGGGAATTAACAGGTGGAGAATAGAGGATTTCTAGGGCAATGAAAATACTCTGTATGATACTATGAGGGTGGATACATGTCATTACATATTTGTCCAAACCCACAGAATGTATATCACCAACAATGAACCCTTATGTAATCTACGGACCTTGGGTGATTATGATGCTTGGGTGATTATTATGCATCAATACAGGTTCATCAATTGACACAAATGTACCACTCTGGTGGGGAATGTTGCTAATGGGAATGGCTATGCATGTGTGGAGGCAGGGGCTGTATGGGAAATCTCTGTACTTTCCTCTCAATTTTGCTGCAAACCTAAAATTGCTCTAAAAACATAAAGACTGATAAAAATAAATAAATAACACAAGTTCAAATTTAAAAAGCACAAGAGTATATCATGCTATTTTAACATGTAATAACCTTCAGCTTATTTCTTACTCAGGCAATTTATGGATTAGGATGTCCACAGGGCACGAAATTCTTATGTACTACATATAAACAACTTTACTTTAAATCTCTTCTGTGCCTCACTGGATAACTTCTGTTTCAGTTATGATTTGGGGGTCATTCTTTTCCCTTCCCCAATCAATCAAGAGTTGTCTATACATACTGTACATCAACTATATTTCAATATTTTTAAAAATTCATCTATATATATTAACAAGGAACAGCCAAACATGATTAACGGAAGTCTAAACCTACAATCTAAATCTAAGGTCCCCATTCTGATAAGTCATCTAATTTGCCTACAATTCTGGATTATGAACCCAATCAATATTCATTACAGAAAAATAAACTGTCACTTCACAGAATGTAAAAGCAACTGTGGTATATTTTATAGCAGCTTGCATTTATCAATGTCTAAAGTCAGCAGTCCACACAATCAGTATTTTAAATTCAAACCTTCCTTTTATCTCTAAGAACAGAAAATCTGTTACCTACCTTTCAGAAACCTCTTGCTTCAACTGAGGAACTTCACCAAGTGCTGAATCAATATCCATGAAACCTAGAAAGTCTCGTTTTACATTAAGGGAAGGCTTCTCCAAACCCTTGCATGATGCTTCATGACCCCTCAATAAAGGATCCGAATCAGTTAGCTGTATCTCTGACCCCTCACCTTCTGTAAGACGGACCCGTTGACCAGGAGAACTGGGAACACTATTCCCTTCCTGGTCAGAGCTGTTCTTTTGCTTTCCATCTCTCTGGGGCTTACTATTCAGCCCATCATCCCGGAAGCCTTTAGCAAATGGATTGTAATCTATTTTCAACTGGGTAATCTGAATGTTTTGATAAGCTGTTACTGCAAAGAATTCAGTCTGTGGGAAGGTAAAAGTGTGGACACCAGGGCCATTTAACTGTATCACTTCGGTAGCCTTCTCTGCAGGCACCAAATGAAGCCTCGGCAGGTAGCGATGCATAGAGTGCAAGATAATATGCCCTTCTTGGTCCAGTGTATTGTTGGTGAGTTTGAGTTTATAGAAAGATACTGGTTGATGCATCCAATAATGACCTGTGGAAGGAGATTCTGGATGAATAAAAACCCTCCCCAAAACATGGGGTTCAGCCTTCCCACTGGGCTCCCACCAGCGACCATTCCATTTATAACGATGGTTATCCACAGGAGATATATCCATGACGAGGATATATTTCATATTTGAATCTAAACCTGTTATCCAATAACGACAGTAAGGAAACATGCGTCTTCCCTGCTTGGTCAGGATCATCTCCGTGCTTCGATGATAGAATTCATTCCACATACTATTGTTATCCAAGGTGACAGTGATTCCTCCTACAGTACAATCAGCTGGAAGGCAAATCTTTCCCTTAGATTTTCCTGGTGATGAAACACTGCTAGCCAAAGCGCAGGCATCCCGATTAGTAACCAAAATTCCTTGATCAGTTTTGCCATTTCCTGGCTGTTTTAGGATGACAAAGAAGGTAGGTGCTGCTCCTGCCACTGTCCCACCATCTTGATTAGCCAATATAATCTGCTGTTTCTCCTCCATGATTCCAGTGGGAAAATCAGTAGTAAGATAACTATAGTTACCACATAATCACAATGGCCTTCCCAGCCTAAAAAACAAGCAAAAAAACACTTTAATCAAGTGAACATTTCTTCTGTTAACAAAAATACAAGAATGATTACATTACCCCCAAAATATACTCCTAAATTCTTCTGAGACTTTGCTTCTACCTTTCTCTCAATCACTGTGAAGATACTGATTCTGGAATATTTGATTATCTCTTTAATGTTCGTTTTAATCTAATTAGTTAAATTACTCATATCCCAATCTCCAATAATTCACTATACATACTACAATCTCACATAAAAACAAAAAATGTACATTCATTTTAGAAAAACTACATGAAAGTATAAAAGTATACAGACTTCCCTGGTGGCACAATGGTTAAGAATCTGCCTGCCAATGCAAGGGAAGATCCCTGGTCAGGGAAGATCCCACTTCCACGGAGCAACTATGCCCATGTGCCGCAACTACTGAGCCCAAGCGCCACAACTACTGAGCCCAAGCGCCACAACTACTGAAGCCCATGTGCTCTAAGGGCCCGCATGCTGCAACTACAGGGCCTGCATGCCACAACTACTGAGCCCACATGCTGCAACTACTGAAGCCCGCACACCTAGAGCCCATGCTCTGCAACGAGAGAAGCCACCGCAATGAGAAGCCCGTGCACCGAAATGAAGAGTAGCCCCTGCTCGCCACAACTAGAGAAAGCCTGCGTGCAGCAATGAAGACCCAACTCAGCCAAAAAAATTAATTAATTTAAAAATAAAATAAATGCCTTAGTTTTTAGAAAAGAAAAATATACAGACTTAAAGAGATTAAATTGGAAAGTTATTTTCATTTTAAAAGGATCCTGATACTTAATGAATTAATTTGCCAGAGGATTCCATTACACAGCAAGTTCTCCTGAGATGAGTAAAAATTAACAAATTTACATGTTATCTTTGTATAGGATCGACTCTTATTATGGTACTGGCATGAGCTCACATATAAGTAAAATGCTATTTAACTTGTTAGTACACACATTTAAAGAAACCATGACAAATCACTGGAACTTACTAGGAAAGAAACAATTGGCTCCACACCTCAGACCTTACACTGAAAAAAATTCCAGACAGACCAAACATTTAAATCCCACCCCACCCCGTCTCACTGTAATTTTTTTTTAATTCTTAAAGAAATCTTTGAGAAAACCTTTTTGATAATAAGTAGGACACAAAATCTATAAGTCAATAAGATGACAGAATTTTTGATAAATTGAAAATCATGTAAATTTGTTTTTAACATGACAAAAACCATCCACGCAAAATAAAAAACAAATGCCTAACTGGAAAACTATATTTGCAACTTATATCATAAAGAAATCATTTCCCGGGGCTTCCCTGGTGGCGCAGTGGTTGACAGTCCACCTGCCGATGCAGGGGACATGGGTTCGTGCCCCAGTCCGGGAAGA
>NW_006787469.1:1308914-1360883 GCF_000442215.2 Lipotes vexillifer
AAAAAAAAAAAAAAAAAAAAAAAAGAACTCATTTCCCTAAATCAAAAGGGATCTTTTTATACAAATCAACAAGACAAAAAAATCTAACGGAAAACTGGGCAAAGAATAGGAAAAGCAAATGGTTATGAAAACGTACATAGTCTCGGGATAGAGGAAATTAAAGTCGTCCTAAGATACTGTTTTTTATCCTATCAGAATGGCAAAAATCAAAGTTTGGCAGAGGTGTTTTAAAGGGTGTACGTCAACCAGCATTCTCATCTAACCAGCTGCTGAGAGTGTAAGATGACAGAATCTAAGAGGATAACATGAAAATATCAAAAGTACAAATGCATACATCCCATGAAACAGTAGTTCTTCTAGGACTTTATCTTATATACATGTGTGCAAATACACGCATACACACCAGTGATAAATAGTGGTACAACAACAGAGTGGAATATTCTGCAGCTAGAAAAGAATTATAAACTTTATGGACTCATACAAAATTATCTACAAGATATATTAAGAGCATGAAGTTCAAAAGAATTGTAGATTATGCTACATACTTCTATAAAGTTTAAACAAAAAAAAGCCAAAGAGAAAAACCAGATGTATGTACTTGCTTGACACAGACTATCTGTAAAGACAAAAAAGGAACTGGTAGTATTGGCTTTATCAAGGGAAAACAGGGTGGCTGGAAGAATACATATTCTGACACTTTCTAAATTTTGTATCTTGTAGACATACAACCAATTTCAAAAAAAAAAAAACTAAATTAGTTAATTCATAAATGTTACAAGAAAAACGCCACATATATTGTATGATGCCATTTACATGAAATGTCCAGAGTAGGCAAATCTACAGAAAGTAGATCCATAGTTGACAGTGAAAAGGGAGAGGAATAATTGGGACAATTGCTAATTAGTATGGGGTTTCTTTTGGGGGTGATCGAAATGTTCAGGAACTAAAAACCACTTAAATGTATCCTTTAAAACGGTGAATTTTATGTTATATGAATTATATCTCAATAAAATGTTTTAAAGAAATCTCAGATTGTTACATTCAACTAAAGTGATGTGCTAAAATAAATTACCTAAATATTCTACAAGATATAAAGCTATCACCAATTAGCTTTTATACAAAAAAGGAAAATATTACATCAGTACTTCTGTTTAAAGTGGGTCAGTAATTTTGACTAATCAGATTGAGCCACTTATTGGTGCTCCTCATTATAATTAAAAGTCTAATTTTACTCTTCACCAGAACTACTAAAAAGCAGCAAAAGCATCTGATCTGAATTTCACATCTTCTTACAGGGCTGGCCACATGACCGCCTCCCCAAAAAAGTGGGGGGACTCCAAAACTTAAAATATTCATTAGCCTGAGGATAATATTTTAAAAATCAAGGCTTTAAAAAAGGTTGGCTATTGTTTTGTATTATGGCTAAATGTGAAAATAGAAACACACTTTCTGACACCACTGTACTAATACCCAGGAAAGGTGAAAAAAGAATCTCTCCTCCGATTTGGCGTTTAAGAGATAGATAAAATTTAGAGTGATTCTTTTCAAAAGCTTTCTCAGGCTTAAGGCAATTAAGTTTATTGGTTTCCTAAAACTACCAAGTTTAAGTAACACCTATCAGAGACCGATAAAACAAAATTTAAACAGACTGAGAAGTCACAAATAAAGTGACTTCATAAAAATAGTAAAGTTCAGAAAATTCACAAAAACCAATTCCTCTAAAATGGTGTATATATCAAATAACACAAACTCCTAATCCTGTATTTAGTCCATAAAGCTCAAAATTTTGTTACAAATCAAGTATTTTTATAAGCAATTATGCAAAAACACTCTCATGAAGTGCATTTAAATATGGCACACAGCAAAGAAGTATCTGAAAAAATTTTTTAGCTATCCCAAACCTATGAAGACATTATAGGGTTCAGAATATCCTAAACATTATCTTCTATAATATTAAATTCTTGATTTTCAGATCATTTTTACAGGTAAAACTGGGGCAAAGAAGTTTTAACAAATCACTATCCTTTAAAAATTAATCTATGAAGTATCAAAGATTCTACTGACAGAAATCCAGTTTAGTGTTAGACACTGTACTGAAGTAAACTTCATACTTACGTTATATATACACATTTCAAAATTTTCCTTTCATCTAAACAGAAAAATTAAGTGCAGAAGAGTCAGACTGCCCTATCTGCACTCTGTACACAGGTAACTAATAAATGTAAAAATGTGTATTAAGAGGGAAAAAAAGTTAGAACTTTCAGACTTTTGATTTGTACAAGGTCTTTTTTTAATCCTCCAGTCAAGTTATTCCAGGAGTTGATCAAAATGTATAAAACCAAAACCCTAATTTACGAACAAAACAATCTCTATCTTGAGCCATACATTGCTACTTGGTTTACAAACAAGTAATAAAATTTTATTCCATAACAATCTTTAAGCACAGATTTCACTTCACTATAAGCAATATGCCTATGCTTTTAGAATACTATATATATTGGATTTTCTAAAGAAAGGATAGTCAATTCAGCGAATTTAGCTGTTTCAGACACAGAAATACCACTCTAAAGTCTAAGATAACTTTAACCAATTGCAAAACTCAAGTTACTTTAGGAAGAGCTAGGCTACTCATGAAACAATAAATCTCCTTCCAGCAAGATTCTAAAAATACTCTGTGTTTGGCTCTCTGAAAGCATTAAGGAAGACCACAGTTTTGGTACATAGATATAACTTAACATTCAAAAAAAAAATCTCAGTTCAGCTTTTCAAGATCAAGCAGTTACCTACATAAAATAACTATAAAAATGACCCGAGGAGGTAAGTTTAGTTGTGGATGGGAAATACTCTAACATTCTGAAAATGTCAACGTTTTGAAGGTACAGGCACTCACACACCAACACACAAATGCCATTTCGCAGAGAATGTTTTCAGGTAACATGGCAAGTTCCATAAGTAAATTGCTACAGTTTCGGAGTCCCTATTCTGAGTATCTTTTCACCAGTGACATCTCTGGAAAATGTTTAACTACTAAAGCCATAACCCTCATACAACTTACCAAATGCACTAACTGGTTTACTAGGTAGGTACCTAATTCAATGATTCAGGTACTAGCCCCGGCCCCAAAATACGCCAATTTAAAATTCCAAATCAATACCATTACCTTAAAAACACAAAATATTCAAATGATGGCGAACCTAAACGGAATGTTTCCGAAGTTGCTAATACAACAAATGCATTACTGTATGGTAGACACAAAGATGTTAGTTTGTTCCTTAACATAATCATTCACTATAAGAGTGTGGTTACGTTTCTGAAACTAAAATTTGTAAGAGAATAGGTTCACTCGAATTTCAGTATTCACCAATATACAATGAGTCCAAAAATCTGAAAAATCTTTTTAAAACTATAATTTGCACACAAAAGTAATCATAAAATATGATAGCAAGTGATGCAAAGAGTAAAAGAACCATCTATCCGCTCTTAATCGTCATTAAGTTAACTTTAATAATTAAATAAATGGTACTCGCGATCTATTAATAAGCGCTTACTTTGCACCAGACTAAACCCTGGGCATTTTATCATCACCACAACCCTAAATTTGAAAGGTAAATTTCAAATTATCTGAAATGCTTTAGGTTTTAAGGCACAAAGTTGCATTTACCTAAGATAGTAGCCCCCCCCCCTTCTCTCCTCAAATACCATTTGTTAATGCTGGCTTCATGAGCATTTTCTATTCCTAGGAATGATCCCTTAACTGCAACTCGGTGTTAGAAAGCTCTCAGGTCCCTAATATTTGGATAAGTAGAATTTGAAGAACTAACGTATATGGCAGAAACGGACAGCAATCAAATGGCCACCTTGCCTTGGATTAAGTATGGCAAGGTACCTGGGGCACTAAGTTTTCTCAAATCCTAAACATGTGTTCTCTGGAAAGTGCACCCAACCCACTCAACTCACACAACAGCTGGAAACATAGCCCTACAGCAGCAAGAAGCACTAGCGCCCACTCCATACCCTTGGAAGTGAAAAGGCCGCCTGCCAGTCTCGAAGGACTACAGTCGCCGTCGACTATCGGGGCCCACATCACCGCTTTCCAACTGCAAAGGCCAGCTAGCCAAGAACCACGTGAAAAAATGCCGCAAGGAAAGCTCTTCCGGGGAAGGGGAGTCCGACTGATCACGTGCCGCCGGCCGGAACCCGCGGATCGCTCGGCGGGATCCAGTCGCATTCTGTTACCGTGGAGACTACAGAACCAACCGCCCGACCCTCCCAGGCCAGCCCCCTTCCCAGCAGCCGTCACGCCACCTCCAGGCACTTTCCCTGCAGCCTAGCCGCGGCTTCGTGCCCAAAAAGAGGCAGAGCAGGCAGTATTTGCCAGGGACTCTGCCGCAGAAGCCCGGAGAGCTTCATAACACACACTGGCAGCGCGCGGGTGGGCTCGAGAGTTCTCTTGATACACGTGTCTGCCCCGGCGACGCGAACCCTGGGAGAGTGGTCTCCCCTCAGAAGGAAGAGTACTTTCGTTACTCACATTGTTCTGCCATTGGTAACCCTTCCTTTCAGACCTCCTACACTCTCCCTGCTTCCAACCTCGCCAGAGGAGCCATCTCCAGAGTTCCGAAGGCAAAGCAAAACTCTTCAAACCGTGACACTACCACTTCCTACTCTCAACCCAGTGTGAAATAATCCCTAACTTCTCCATACTCTTCGCACGCAGATTCGTCAACTTTGGTTACTGGTGCTCGGAGCGGTTTATTTCTGTCCCAGACCCACCTACCGCTAAGGGCAGAGACCTACTTGACAAATTAATAGAAGCGGGAAGGCACACAGAGAACTAGCCAAAGGCTGCCCCACAGAGGGAAAAAGAAAATAACACCTGCTCTTCCCACCTGTTTTCCCCGCCCTCATTTCTGCACTTACGAACCACCGGTCCTTTGTTTACCAAGTTCCCACTCCTATACGGCTCACTTCCTCGCCCTCCTTCTTTATTAAACTCGCGGTCTTGCTTCAAACAACCTGCCAAGAAATTACATGCTGGGCGAGAGCTTTATACAGGTGTCAAAACGCTGCACACAGCTCCTTAGAAAAGAGAGGTCAGCACAGTTTTGGAACCCCGAGACCTGAGCTCTAAGCGCACAAGCACGGCTCTCGACCTAAAGCTCCACGCCTGGCTGGAAGGCGTCACGCGTATCGTACCATGCGGTGCGGCACCCCACGCACGCGAGGGCAGGCCCGCGCCATGGGCGCTTCTCACCCCGCCCGCCTCGTGGCCTCTTGCTGGCGTCGATGTTCCCAGTTAGTTCGCGGCGCGACGCGGAAGTGAGGCCGGGGACGCGCGCGAGATGACATGCGCAGCCTCGCTCAGAAGACCACAGGCGCGCGCCAAAGGCGGCTCCGCGCAAGGCCTGGCCTGGCCGGAGCGTGCGAAGATCGCTCAGCTGAACGCTTCTGACACCATACAAAATACACAAGAGCTTCAAACTCTCGGAAAACTCCAATCGGGCCAGTACTAAAGAGACGTCCTCCACCCAGGCCC
Source organism: Lipotes vexillifer (assembly GCF_000442215.2). Classification (NCBI taxonomy): domain Eukaryota; kingdom Metazoa; phylum Chordata; class Mammalia; order Artiodactyla; family Lipotidae; genus Lipotes; species Lipotes vexillifer. The sequence goes on from NW_006787469.1 coordinate 1,314,451, forward strand.
GAGAGTTACCGTGCGGGGCGTGGCCGGCCTCACCCGGAGTCCTTCACATCCCGCTGGGGGCGGGTTATTCTGTTCGGTTCGCACACCGTGTGTCCGCTCCAGCTGAAGAGCCTGCGCGCGCATCAAACGTCCACGTCATCGCGCACGCGCTCCTACCCTCTCGGAGGCCGTCGCGCAAGCGCAAAAGGAGACGCGAGCAGCACCTCCCTCACCCCTCCCCCAACACCAGGAGGCCAAACGGCCCCGGAGCTGCGACAAGACCCTTGGGACCCGCCCCTGGAGATGAAGCCGCTGCCTTTCCGGGTACCAGCAACCGAGAAAAGCCTACTGAAGCTTCCAGAATCAAGAGTGACGAGGCAGGCGGGAGGTACCCCAATTCCCTCAGCCTCGCACACGAAGCCTTCGTGAAAACTGTGAAACCTTTGCCCGCGGGCTTTCTCAACAGCCTGCCACCTTTTCCCTTGGGCTCCTCGCCGGCCCCGCCCCTGCTGAGCCCAGCCCCACCCACGTGGGATTCCGCAGCCCGCAAGGCTTCATTGGCCCGTCAAATGAATCCACGATCTTCCTCTCCAATGTGCTGTGAGGTTTAGAGAGCGCCAGAACGTCGGGAAACCTTGAGGAAAAGACCCTGAGAGACGGGTGATGGAGTTTACAACATCCAGAACCGAAGAACACTAGTAAAGTAGGGAGGAGTCCGAAAGCCTTGATCAATGCCGAGTGGGAAGGGAAGAACAGTTGCTACTAGCTTGTCTGATACAAAGATGAAAGATGTCCTGATAAAACAGTAAAACGTGGAAATGAGAATTTTGCACGATAGAGTGTTATCTGAGCATTAATGCCCTGATCCTGCGTTTTCAATTTTTGTTTGTTCAAGATATTTAAGCTATGAGGTGCAAACAAAAAGTTATCTATGATGTGTCAGGCGGTTGTCAAACATCAAAAATTATCTTTCTTCTTACCCACCCCTTACCAGCCATTCTTTCTTCTCTGCGAACACGCCAGTAAAAAGGGAGAGTTGTTTAAAGTTGTAGAAAAGAGGCAAAACAGAAATTGGTAGTAAAAGAGTAGAAATTGTGGTCCATGTTTCCAAACTTTCCTTTCACTCTCTTACAAGAACTGGCAAGTACTGAGAACCTACTACCTGCTAGGTGACTTGACATAAAACACTGTGAAGGACAAAGTTCAGTGCAGCTCTATGTACAATAGCCAGGACATGGAAGCAACCTAAGTGTCCATCGACAGATGAATGGATGAAGAAGATGTAGCACATATATACAATGGAATATTACTCAGCCATAAAAAGGAATGAAACTGAGTTATTTGTAGTGAGGTGGATGGACCTAGAGACTGTCATACAGAGTGAAGTAAGTCAGAAAGAGAAAAACAAATACCGTATGCTAGCACATATATATGGAATTAATTTTTAAAAAAAAAAAAGGTACTGAAGAACCTAGGGGCAGGACAGGAATAAAGACGCAGACGTAGAGAATGGACTTGAGGACACGGAGGGGTAAGGGTAAGCTGAGATAAAGTGAGAGAGTGGCATGGACATATATACACTACCAAATGTAAAATAGCTAGTGGGAAGCAGCCACACAGCACAGGGAGATCAGCTCAGTGCTTTGTGACCACCTAGAGGGGTGGGATAGGGAGGATGGGAGGGAGACGCAAGAGGGAGGAGAGATGGGAATATATGTATATGTATAGCTGATTCACTTTGTTATACAGCAGAAACTAACACACCATTGTAAAGCAATTATACTCCAATAAAGATGTTTAAAAAAAAAAAACTGCAAAGGAGAATGAGGAGGTTACAAGAAAGCCAAAAAGAAGAGGCTTTTCCAACAAGACTTATCTGAGCTGGACTCCAGGCATATTAGGAAGGGTCTTCTTTCTCTGCCTTCTGCTCTTCCTGAGAGAATATGCCACACCGTGGGGAGAAATTGTGCTGGAATTAATATGGAATGGAAAATATGCAGGCTAAAGTTGACGGACTTCTGAACTTGCTCTGAAACCCCCATTCAGGCACTGTCAACCACAGCATTACCAGTGCAACAAACGAATAATATCCAGGATACTAGGCAAAAGTGAAAAGTAACAGTTTCTTTCACACCTTCCTCTTCTTCCCTGATCCCAAGCACCTCTTTCCTGGAAGCTGCCTTTTCAGAATCTCCCACCTCATCCAAGAATGCCTTCCTGTCAAAGGTCTAAGGTTTCCTCATATAAAATTTCCATTTTCTGAAGCAGAAATAAAATTTGTGTTGACTTGTTATTAATGCATCTGATCCTAAGGTGTAAATGAATGATGACTGGTTAACAACCATGGCTAGTCAGAGTTGCATCCCAAGAAGAACACGTTAACACAAATGATATCCCTAATTGGAGAATTGGGGGTGTGGGAGAATGGAGTTTTTCTTTTGCTACTCTCTCACTACACCAGGCCAACATTATGAAATGCCAGACACTTAAAAAAATTTTTTTTCAAGATTTAGCACTGGATCTCCTCCTGGTGGGAGAGGTAAACTACCTGTATTTTTTCAAAGTGGGATCTACCTTACCTATACAGATCTAGAGGTGTACTATCAAGAACCTGAGAACTTATAAATGTTGTTTTTATATATATAATCTAAAAATAATAATATTGCCACACCATTTCAGTGGCCTATTTTTGATTTAACATTATGCTAGTACCAAAGTAACCACTTTTTTTGTTTGCTTTTTCAAGCAACCTCTGTGTTTGCATTCAGGGTTTAATGCAGTGTTTCTCAGACTGGGATCCTTGGGTGTACTCTTTGGATATATAAGAACTTCTTCCTTTATATTTTTTTTTAAGATTTTTTTGATGTGGACCATTTCAAAAGTCTTTTATTGAATTTGTTACTATATTGCTTCTGTTTTTTGTTTTGATTTTTTGGCCGCGAGGCATGTGGGATCTTATCTCCCTGACCAGGGATCAAACCTGCACCCCCTGCATTGGAAGGCGAGGTCTTAACCACGGGACCGCCAGGGAAGTCCCTAGAACTTCTTCCTTTAAAAGGCATCCGTATATAACCCGTTTTCAAAATTCCAAACTAACTACAAGAATTGACACTCATGAGTTTCACAGGTAAACCTCAGCGGGCTAGTTGAAGAGCCCTAGGTGACTGCGTCACCACCCAGTCCTGGAATGTTCTAGGAGTTTCCATGCGACTTCGCGTGCCTGTGGTTGAATCGTGTGGACCAAGTTTCAGGTGCCAGGAGAGCCTGCTCCTTTCAATTGGAATTCTCTCATTTCAGTTATCAAAGCTCACCTTGTTCATCCCGCCTGATACAAAAATCTTTCCCTGGGACTTTCCCTAGTGGTCCAGTGGGTAAGACCCCGTGCTCCCAATGCAGGGGGCCCGGGTTCAATCCCGGGTGGGGGAACTAGATCCCGCATGAATGCCACAACTTAAGAGTCCGCATGCCACAACTAAAAGTTCCTGCGTGCCGCAACTAAGACCCGGCACAGCCAAAATAAATAAATTTAAAAAAAAATTTTTTTAATCTTTCCCAAGACTTCCCTGGTGGCACAGTGGTTAAGAATCCACCTGCCAATGCAGGGGACATGGGTTCAAGCCCTGGTCCAGGAAGATCCCACATGTCACGGAGCAGCTAAGCCCATGCACCACAACTACTGAGCCTGCACTCTAGAGCCTGCAAGCCACAACTACTGAGCCCGTGTGCCACAACTACTGAAGCCCGCGTGCCTAAAGCCTGTGCTCCACAACAAGAGTGGCCACCGCAACGAGAAGCCCGCGCACCACAACAAAGAGTAGACCCTGCTCGCCGTAACTAGAGAAAGCCCATGCACAGCAACAAAGACCCAATGCAGCTAAAAATAAATTAATCAATTTTTAAAAATCTTTCCCTTGGATTTCTTTGGTTGGACCTTCAAAGAGATTTTACTAAATATTAGGGGGGTGGGGATAGAGAATTCATGGAATATAAACAATATGGCTAGAAAAAACACAGTTTTGAATCAAGATTGCTCTATAAACACATAAGCCCTATCCATTTACATGCACATTTTTCCTATTCGACAAATATCTGAGTGCCTTGTATATGCTGAGGAAAGACAGGCACCTGTTCAGAGGTCTACACTAGAACCCCAAAGAGTTGGCACAACTTAACAGAATCCACCAGCAAGAGAGATGATATTCCTTATCCAATCTATCCAGATCCCACCTTCCCAATTCCAATTTCTACTGACGACATACCTTCCTCAAATGACTAAAAGAGAAAATGATCCCACTCTTCAGATGAGACCATCACCACCCCTCATATAACTCCTGGGTTGTTGTCTTGTTTACAATATCTTAATTCAATACAATAAAGACCATTCTTAGAGCCACATACAGACTAGGTTACAAAAGAGGCTTGTTTTTTGTAACAAAAAAAAAAACCTGTCACTAGCCAGGTTTCACTAAAAACTTGTAATGCTAGGCAGAGGGAAAAGAGGGAATCATAACAGCTTATATATAACTCCTTCTTTGCCTACTATTTATTACTGCAACTAAAACCAACTCATGCAGAGGGACAAGGTATAACTGGCTCTGATAGCTGAAACTTGGACTAAGGTATTAAAAGTGGCAAGAGTCCAGCCCTGAAGGAGCTATTAATCTATCCAATGAATAGCTTTAAAAGTTTCTTAATCAGTATAGTAATGTGATTAAAAGCATGTTTTAGAAAATATGTTAACAAAAGGATGGAAAAGCGAATAGAAATGTGATGGAATGTTATCAATGTTCATGAAGAAACACCATTCCCTCTTGCTGCCCCATATCTTAAACCTGCACAATCATATTCTTTTCCCTTTAACTAAGATCTTCCCAGATGCCTCAAACCTAACTTATTTACTCTTCATGCTTAAGCTTAAATGTCAATTCTTCAAGAAACTTTCCTTAACCCCCAATGACAGATGTCTCCCTGTTATATGCTCTCATAGTACCCTGTATTTCTTATAGCACCTACCACAACTGTAATTATTTTTAAAACTATGCATTAATGAATGTCTTGCCCACTAGACTGTTTGCTCTACTCTATTCTAGTGCCCAGCACAATGCGTGGAACAGAGCAGACACATAGTATCTGTTGAATTAACGAATATGAAACCATAGGTCCCAGTTTTCCAGGCAAGTCCGAATATCAAATATTGACTTAATGTCCAACAATTTGGGATTTGGAAAACAGGGTCATAATACATTTAACCATACTCACATTAATATGAGCAAACAAGCATCCTGCTGTGGCCAACATTTTCCAAAGGTGTACAGTTGTAGTTAGAAAAAACTTGTACCATTGACTCTTACCTCAAATTATTTCTCCTTAGAGGAATGGATAAATATTATTGACAGGGCAGATGCTTCAAGAGATAAGAATATTTTTCTAGGAAACTCTAACTACTTATTGACTGCCTTTTGCATGAGTGACTTTTGACAATATTGCCCAGGAAATCAAAAAAGGCAAGCAGATTCTTTGCACTGGGAGAAATTCTATGATCCCATAATTTACCATCTGCTAACAAAAGCAACAGTTGTAACAGAGACTGCCATCTGCATATACTCGATCTACAAAAAAAAAAATTAGTAAATATCTGCAAGGTGAAAAGGTACTTTAGTAACAGTGAATTTGTTTTAGTAAGATCTGAAGGGGAAAATGTCAGAAATCAGTTAAAATGAAGTTCAGAAAGCTAGTTTCAGAAGGATTACAAAACAAAAAAGAATAGATCTGAAAGAAAAGTAAACTTATACATTTTCAATGTAGTATTGAGCCCGTAGAAGAAACATCTTATCTAGGAAAGCATAAAAGGAAGAACAGGAAGAAGTTTATCTAACTAAGCCTAGAACTGTGCAGGGATTTAAAACACACATGAAAACATATAAAAACAGAAACTAGAACTACTGGCCAAAGAAGAGGACTGGGAGACAGCAAGTAAACTGCAAGGCTGGAATCAGGCAAAAATCAAGAAGCCTATGGCAGAAAAATACACTGAAAAACTGTCTGCAAATGTGTATGAAAGAAGGCATGCTTACTTTACATGAAGGGCACCACTGCCTCATGGAAATGAGCTATGGTGATCAACGTAGTGGTTCCTAGACTACTGGGACATCATAAACCAGTAAAATTTCCCCTAAAAAGATTTAAATGACCATCACAAGGTGACCAAATTTTTAACTTACAAAGTATACCACCTACTATTACCAGTCTCTCTTAAAATAATGGGTTTTTTAAAAATTATTTTTGGGGGGGCTGCTCCACACAGCTTGCAGGATATCTTCCCCAACCAGGGATCAAACCCAGGCCCCCTAAAGTGGAAGCACGGAGACCTAACCACTGCACCGCCAGGGAATTCCCAAAATAATGGGTATTTTAAGACCAAAAATCAAGGAGAACATATCTCATAATAAATAATAGTCATTTATTTTTAATACATTTAGATAGATGAAAAATGTACTCCACTGTCCTTATTTCGTGATATACCACTGAAAATTTGCAGCAGATGTTTAGAAATGACTGCTAGCCACATAGTAGCCTCCCTGAATAGCTAAGATTTGGTCTTCTGAGAAAAAATAACATACAAGAGGCCTGGGATGGGGTCATAAATCACTTTGCCAAGGAGTCAAGAGTCAGCCTCTCTTCGTCAGTAACAGCAGAAGAGAAGAGGATGTTAGCCAAGAGATACCCCAATCCAGATTAAAGGACAGCCACATGATTAGCAAGCTACTCTGAGTGTGTGTGTTGGTGGGGGGCAAGGAGTGTCACTGAAAACAAGATGATAGCTTTAGCACTATGGCAAGATCCTAGACCCTCGATAGAACTATATGAGAACAATGCAGTAAAACCAAGAAACAAGGTCAGACTGGGTGAACCACCCATTCGATCACTGCATACTTAAAAACTGTGGGACACATGGTGGCTCATGGTGGCAAAGGAAGAGGCAGGTCAAGCTGGGCTTCAGGCATATCAGACATAAAGGAAAAACAGGGGTGTAAAAAAACTTGTTTTATCTGAGAAGTAAACCTAAGAGGATTTTAAATGACTTAAAAATAAACACTTGGGCTTCCCTGGTGGCGCAGTGCTTGAGAGTCCGCCTGCCGATGCAGGAGACGCGGGTTCGTGCCCCGTTTCGGGAAGATCCCACATGCCGCGGAGCGGCTGGGCCCGTGAGCCATGGCCATTGAGCCTGCGCGTCCGGAGCCTGTGCTCCGCAAATGGGAGAGGCCACAACAGTGAGAGGCCCGCATAACGCAAGGAAAAAAAAATAAAATAAAATAAACACTGAAAAAGGATTTTATAACCTTTACCTTTACTAAAAATGTTAGCTATGATCTAACCACTGGAGGGCAGGCAATACCTGTTAAAGGAAAGGAAGAAGATGTATTGAAATATAGAATATAAAGATTATTCAAGCAAGTTGAACATAGTGCATTATCCAAATTATCTATATATAGATTATAAACTGCAGAGATTACACAGAGCCGATATTTTTCATCCCAGGATTATTTCCACCCAACATTCTCTAAATAAGGACACAATCAGTTAAGTAAATATGTGTTAAGCACCAACTATGTGTAAGGCACTGAACCAGGGATAAAGGAATGAATAAAAATAAGTCCCCTTGAGTTCTAGATGAAGAGACAGGATAATAACATTGCAAAACTATTGTTGGCAGTTTGGAAAAAGCCTTCTAGGAACATCATAGGAATGCTCACAGCCTAGGGAATCTAAAAGATTACAAAGAAGAGGGGACTTTTGAGCTGGGTCCTGAAGGAGAAATAAAATTAATGAGAGAGAAAAGGACACTGCAGGCAGTAGCTATACAATCAGTAAACAGAGAACTACAATAAATTATCCACAATTTGGAGATAGGGCTGCCTTTATAAAATACTGAAGTAAAGATCAATGCAATAGGTAAAATTAGTACCATGTAGAAGTAACCTACCCTATGAAATGGGATTGGACACTTGGGAGATATTTACCCAATCTATAACTCCATGATGCTCATGATATATATACACTCACTCTTTCAAACATTTAGATCCCTACTCTATACTGTCAAACATTTATCAGAGGTGTACAAAAGAAAAGCTAGAGAAGCACAGTGTAAAGAGGAACTGCCACTGAAGTATCACGGAAGGCTTAATGTTAAATAAAGGATGTCTAGAAGTTGACAAAGCAAAGGTGGGAAAGGTTTTCTAATCAGAAAACAGCTGTGCAAAGGCACATGATATAACAGAACAGAGTATTCATTAATTTCAAACATCTGTTGTGCATTTACCACATACAGATCATGGAACACTAAAATAAGATACGATTTCTGCTCTCAAGAGCTTGCAATCAATTATCAGACAACCAATTATCACATAACCAATAATCAATGATGACAGCAAAAAATAAAGAATGCTATTTTTATGGCTCTCTGTCCAGGGTGCAACGGAAGCACAAACAAAGGGCAGCTAAATCAGACTGAGGAAATCAGAGAAGAATTCCCAGAGAAAGTGAAGAATGAGTAGAAATTAGCAAGGTATGAAAGAGCAGGGGCAGAGTGGGTGCAGAAGAATAGCATTTCAGACAGAAAGCAGCCTGTGTGAAGACAGAGAAACAAGAGAGGGAACACATTCAGGGAGCACAAGTACTGTAATATGGCTATTAAAAATGTCCATGATCTGTGGAGAAGCATAACTATAGGACTAGAAAAGACAAAGGGAGCCATATTTTATAGTACTTAGCAAGCAAGAGGTGGAAATTAATCTTAAAAGAAGAAGAGATCATTCAAGGGATTATAAGAAGATACATGAGGGACTTCCCTGGCAGTCCAGTGGTTAAGACTCCGCGCTTCCAATGCAGGGGGCGCGGGTTCGATCCCTGGTCGGGGAACTAAAATCCCACATGCCGTTCAGCTCGGCCAAAAAAAAAAAGAAAATGATATTTTAAATATTCAAACTCATATGTTTCAAGAAAATTATTTCTGGCACTGGTTAAGACCATGTGGAAGATGCAAGCCTAGAAGCCAATCAGACTTCTCTCCATATCGACCTACATACTTGCTCACATCAGAAACCCAAGTAATTCTTGACACTTTCCGCTTCCTTACCTGCCCAAATGTCTAGCCAATCACCAAATTTTCCTGCTGTTTCAACATCCCTGACTTTCTGACCATGATATGATCTCAAAACACCACATATTTGTCCTTAATAGAAATTATCACAGTTCTAATATTTATACTTACTTGTGTAATTCTTTCATTGCCTTATTTCTCCCCCCTTATCCCATCACCCTTACAAACTAGACTGTAAATTCGGAATTGTTTCTTTAACTTCTACGTTGTACCCTCAGCTTCTATTATAGTACCTGGCACTTAGAAGCACTCAATTTAAAACACTTTAAACCCATACGTTTCATTCCACCTCCACTACTGCCACCCTAGTCCTAAATACCAACAGCTCTTACCTGAGCTACTACAATAGACTTTTTTTTTCTTTTTTTCAATAGACTCTATCTCTAGGCACTCATTCTAGCTCTTCTCTAGTCCATTTTCCACACAGCAGCAAGTGACACTTTCTAAACATAAATCAGTTCATGCCAGCTCTGCCATTTATAACCTTACATTAGCTTCTCATTTCATTCAGAACAAAATCCAAACTCCTTATTATGGCCTACAGATCTCTGCATTCATGTCATTCTCCCCATAACATACCATACTCCAGACACAATGATCTGTTTGTCAAATGCTCCAAACCCTTTCCTACCTCAGGGTCTTTGTACTACCTTTTCTTTTTGCCTGAAATGCTTCCAGTCCCCACAAATCTTCGCTTAGTTAACATCTATTCCTCCTTCAAGTCTGTGTAACTGCCACTACCTCAATGCTATCCCTACTCCCTACTCTAAATTCTCTCAAAATACCCTGTTCTGTTACTTCATGACACTTATCAAAATGTATAATTACTTATTTGTGATCATATAATGTCTACCTCCTGCACAAATAATAAAAGCTAACATTTACTGAGCATTTTACATATATTAACTCATTTAATCTGAATAACCAATGAAGCAAGAACTACTTATCAACCTCATTTCAAAGATGAAACCGAGGTATAGAGAGGTTAAAAAATCTGCTCTAGGTCATACTACAAGGAGTCAAAATTTGAACCCAAAGTTCACATTTTTAATCACTATGCTACTGAGTAAGCTTTGAGAGAACAGAGTAACTTCACTTATGTGTGGAATCTAAAAACCAAATGAACAGGGCTTCCCTGGTGGCGGAGTGGTTGAGAGTCCGCCTGCTGATGCAGGGGACACGGGTTCATGCCCCAGTCTGGGAAGATCCCACATGCTGCGGAGCGGCTAGGCCCGTGAGCCATGGCCGCTGAGCCTGTGCATCCGGAGCCTGTGCTCCACAACGGGAGGGGCCACAACAGTGAGAGGCCCGCGTACCGCAAAAAAAAAAAAAAGTGAATCCCTATACTGTACACCCATAACTTATATAATATTGTACATGAGTTATACTTCGATTTAAAAAATTATTTTAAAAATCCATTTTTAAAAATTAACAATAAAGAATAAACAATCACAACCACACATATATGCACAAAAAGAAGGAACAAAGGATTACGTGGTTTTCACTCAACTCTAATAAAGGATTTTTATACCATATTTATAGTAAGAGTATACCTAGCTTTCCTGAATCGTCTGAGGATAAACTCCACCTACTGATAATTTCACAGCATTCTGTCAAAGCTTCCTCAAACCTAGTAATTTGTTGAGACGTGTAGAAACAAAAAATTACAAAAGTAAAAAACTTTCTGTTATTATTTCCTATCCTATACAAAGTCAGCCAAGATTAAAATTTCAAATTAAAGTAAGAGTAGTACCTGCCATTTTTAATAAATTATTCTAGATTTCCTACTTTCTAGGTCATAAGTCTGTTTTTAAAAAAATATTTATTTAGTTAGTTAGTTGCACCAGGTCTTAGCTGTGGCAGGCGGGCTCCTTAGTTATGGCAGGTGGGCTCCTTAGTTGTGGCATGTGAACACTTAGTTGCTGCATGCATGTGGGATCTAATTCCCTGACCAGAGATTGAACCCAAAGCCCCTGTAATGGGAGCACAGAGTCTTATCCACTGCGCCACCAAGGAAGTCCCCTAGGTCATAAGTCTTAATAAACACACTTTTCTTAAGGGGAAAGAAAGTTCATATTCATATATATTTTTCACATAAAAGATCTAGGTTAGAAACTCCAAAGTCTAAGAGCTCTTCAGGTAGTACACACACACACACACACACACACACACACACACAAAACTGTACACATTTTTCCTTAAATAAATAAAAACCAAACTACATAAACTCCCGATCTCTTTTTTTACTTTTTCTCTTTTTCTACGACGGTATTAATCCTGACATTAACCCGTAGTATGATTTAAGGGTTGTCAAAACACCATCCAGAATGACTTCCCTCACAGACCTGCCTCCATCAAGCATGATTTTCCTCCCAGTAGACTTACTCTTTCGGGTTAAGGGAGAAGTTGGCAAACTCTTACAGCCCACAGGCCAACTAGGGCCCTCTGCCTGTTTTTGTACAGCCCATGAGCTAAGAATGGTCTTTATACTTTTAAATGGTTGGAAAAAAAAAATCAAAAGAGGAATGTTTCATGATGTGAAGGTTATATACAATTCAATTTTAAGTGTCCATAAATAAAACTTTATTAAAACTTATTTATTTACACATTGTCTACGGCTGCTTTTAAAATGACAGATTTCAGTATTTATAAGAGACCACATATGACACCCTAATGGTTTTGCAATGCTGCTCAGAGCACTACAAATTACAGTAATGCAATTGTAATGACAGCTTTTCAAGCACTAAGTTATCCCTATACATTGTATTTTATATTACTAGTGCATATCCTTTAAGTCAAAACAAGAAAATAAAAGTGAGCTTCAAATATCATACTCTTAAGATATAATGGAGTGTAGATAATTTTGTTATCAAATTAGATTGACAAAGCATTAGGTTTATTATGCAATGACACTACAGCTGTGCTGAAAGAATACAATATACATCAACATTACCAGACTAAGCACTCATCACAGTATTTCCAACTCATGGAAAAACACAATCAGAAAAATTAGAAAACTTAAAGAGAAGATCCCTTCACAGCTGAATTTCTTCATAAAAAAAAAAAAAAAATGAGGATGCAACCAAAGTAAGCTGCTGAGTGGCTCATTTGTTAGCCAAGCAAGGAAAGTCTTTTATCAATGGTGAGTTAATTAAATCAAGCTTAACTATGGCAACCAAAGAAATGTGTCTAAAGAAAATAAATTTATTTGAGAATATAAGCCTTTTGGCAAGGAGCTGAAGACACTGGTAGCAATATCAATAAAAAGCTATTTTATTCATCAATTTAAAAACACATACAACAACAACAAAAAAAACACATACAATATCAAAGCAAATGATTTTGAGTGTTTTCCTTGGCTCTTGATGAATCATAATAATTAGCGTGTATGAATAATCTGCATGAAACAATAGGCAAGAATATTTTCAAAGAAACTGGAAAAACACTAATTCAGTGCAGCCTGAAGTGGAATCTGCTAGGATGCATTACAAGTGATGGTGGTAAAAATACATGTGGGCAGGAAAGGGCTTAATTGGACAAATTTACAAAGTTTATGAAAATTTAGGAAGTTTAAAGCCTACAGTTATTCACTGCATTATTCATTGGAAGATACTTTGCAGAAAATAACTGAATCTATCATATTTTATTCAACTAGTAGTGTCAGTGGCTAACTTTCCTCTCATGTACTTAACCATCCTTGATTTCATGAATTTTTGTCAGAAATAGAAGTGAATATCCTGATTTGCCCTACCACTAAGAAGTTACCAGGCTTAACAGTGGTAAAGTTTTATTGCAATTTTTTTGAGCTGAAATTTTTCTGTATAAGAAGAACTGCCCTAAACAACTATTATTGAAAAATGAATAGCTTTGTAAATTAGCTTTTCCTACAGACCTGATAATGCTTCTCAATGAATTCAACCTAAAATCAAGAGGCAAACAGTGATTACATGCAAAACTTATACTGCAACGAAGTCGTCTCAATAAAAACTAACACAGTTTAGGGCTTCCCTGGTGGCGCAGTGGTTGGGAGTCCACCTGTCGATGCAGGGGACACGGGTTCATGCCCGGGTCCGGGAGGATCCCGCGTGCTGCGGAGTGGCTGGGCCCATGAGCCGTGGCCACTGAGCCTGCGCATCTGGAGCCTGTGCTCCGCAACAGGAGAGGCCACGGCAGTGAGAGGCCTGCATACCGCAAAAAAAAAAAAAAAAAAACTAACACAGTTTGAATCACAAATAATGTCACGCTGCATACATATCCCATGCCATCAAGAGTTAAAAGAATATGCAACATGTCCACTCCCAGAGATATCACCTCACACCTGTTAGAACGGCTATCATCTAACATCAAAAAGACAAGAGATGGACTTCCCTGGTGGCACAGTGGTTAAGAATCCGCCTGCCAACGCAGGAGACACGGGTTCGAGCCCTGGTCCGGGAAGATCCCACATGCCATGGAGCAACTAAGCCCATGCGCCACAACTACTGAGCCTGCGCTCCAGAGCCCGCGAGCCACAACTACTGAAGCCAGTGCACCTAGAGCCTGTGCTCCTCAACAAGAGAAGCCACTGCAATGAGAAACCCACGCACCACAATAAAGAGCAGCCCCCCACTCACCGCAACTAGAGAAATCCCGTGCGCAGCAACGAAGACCCAGCACAGCCAAAAATAAAAAATATAATTAAGTAAATAAATAAATTTATTTTTAAAAAAGACAAGAGATAACAAATGTTGGCAAAGATGTGGAGAAAAAGGAAAACTTGTGCACCAATAGGTGGGATTGTAAATTGGCACAGCCACCATGGAATCAGTATGCAGGTTCTCCAAATAATTAAAAACAGAACTACCATATGATCCAGCAATTCCACTTCTGGGCATATATCTGAAGAAAATGAAATCATTATGTTGAAAAGATATCTGCACCACCACCATCACCACCACCACCACCCACCATGTCATTACTTATAATAGCCAAGACATCATGGAAACAATCTAACTGTCCATCAACAGATAAATGGATAAAGAAAATGTGAGATACATATACATACACACACAATGGAATACTATTCGGCCTTAAAAAAGAAGGAAATCCTGCCATGGATGGATCTTGAGGGCATTATGGTACATGAAATAAGTCATACAGAAAGACAAATTCTGTATGATCTCACTTATATGTGGAATCTTGAAGGGAAAAAAACCCTCATAGAAAAAGATCAGATTTGTGGTTACCAGAGGCAGGGGGCCAGGGGGTAGGGTGGGAGGGAGGACTGGAGGAAGATGGTCAAAAGGTACAAACTTCCAGTTATAATGTAAATAAATACTGGGAATGTAATGCACAACATGATGACTATAGTTAACACTGTTGTATGGTATATATATATTTTTTAAATATTTATTTATTTGACTGCATCAGGTCTTAGTTGCAGCACACGGGATCTTTGTTGCGGCACGTGGGATCTTTCATTGCAGTGTGCGGGCTCTTTGTTGCAGTGAGCAGGGTTCTCTCTAGTTGTGGTGTATGGTATATTTAAAGTTACTAAGAGAGTAAATCCTAAAAGTTCTTACCACAAGGGAAAAAAAACTATTTAATTTTTTTGGTATCTATATGAGATGATGAATGTTAACTAAACTTGTGATAATCACTTCACATATATGTAAGTCATTATATTCTCATCTTAAAACTTATACAGTGCCGTATGCCAATTATATCTCAATAACACTGAAAGAAAGAAAGTGGAAAAGAAAAGATGTCCGTTCTTATACAAATTTGTAGTACATATATTTTCTGAGTTCAAACTACTGTTCCAGTAGAGTTTTTCAGACCTTGATACAAATGAAAGGATATTTCCCTATTATGAAATCCATTTACCTGTGCAGTTGAGGAGCTTCCACATAGCTTTAAATCAGAAGTAATTAATCTGTAACTAATATTAAATGGCAAGTATCAGGAGAAAAAATCTAACAGAATGCTGTAAGTGCCTTCCAAGTAATGAACAAGCTCAATTAGAAACATACACTTGTGGAATGATATCAGTATTTGGCAGTAACTTGCTATGTATTTTCAAATATGAAACACACAAAACCTCAAACATATTATCAATAACAGATGGACATTTGCAATCAATTTTGATGCTAAGGAATACTAACTTTGAATACTAATCTCAACTAAACAAAATGTTGTCCTCCAAAAAAAGAAATCCATTCTTCTCCTCAGTAGATAGGTATTACCAAAAACTAGATACTCAATTATTATTGGTTTTTTTCCTGTTATTTAAGTACCTACATAATATCTTATTTTGCCCCTTGGCCCACAAAGCCTAAAATATTTACTATCTGGTCCTTACAGAAAAAGTTTGCCAACCCCTATGTTAAAGCATTAGCTCTAACTGATTAGCTATACAACCTTGGGCATCAATTAGCTTCCCCAGGTCTTTGCTTCCACATTTATAAAAAGAGGGGGATTGAAGAAAATCCCTATGGGACCTTTCAGCTGTAATATTCCAATAATGATAAGTTTTATATTCACTTTATATGATAATATTTTAAATGGGAGCTTTGACCAATTTATAAATTATGAAGAAATGTCCTATTACACAAAGAATGAAGAAACACTTTATTAATACTACAGAAGACCAACAAATGGTGCTGGTACAACTAGATCTACACATGCAAAAGAATGAAGTTGGACCCCTTACCTCACACCATATGCAAAAGTAACTCAAAATAGATCAATGATCTAAATGTAAGCACTAGGGGCTTCCCTGGTGGCGCAGTGGTTGAGAGTCCGCCTGCCGATGCAGGGGACGCGGGTTCGTGCCTTGGTCCAGGAAGATCCCACATGCCGCGGAGCGGCTAGGCCCATGAGCCACGGCCGCTGAGCCTGCGCGTCCAGAGCCTGTGCTCCGCAACGGGAGAGGCCACAACAGTGAGAGGGCCGCCTACCGCAAAAAATTAAAAAATTAAAAATAAATGTAAGCACTAAAATCATAGAACTTTTAGAAGTAAACATGTGGGAAAATCTTCACAACCTTGGATTTTGGCAATGACACCCAAAAGCACAGGCAACAAAAGAAAAACAGATAAACTGGACTCCATTAAAATGTGAAACTTTTGTACATCAACGGAGCCTATTAATAAGACAGTGAAAAGAAAACCCACAGAACGGGAGAAGATACCTGCAAGTTATATATCTGATACAAGACATGATAGATTGATAGATAGATAGATAGATAGATAGATCCAGAATATATAAAGAACTCTTACAGCTCAACAACGAAAAAACAAACATGCCAACTCAAAAAATGGGCAAAGGACTTGACTAGACATTTCACCAAATAAGATATATAAATGGCCAATAAAAGGACATGGAAAGATGCTCAGTCATTAGTGATTCGGGAAATGCAAATCAAAACCACAATGAGATGCCATTTCATTCACACTAAGTTGAATATAATCAAAAAAGACAGATAATAACAAATGTTGGCAAGGATGTGAAGAAACAAACTCTCATACTCTGTTGGTGGGAATGTAAAATGGTACAGGTGCTTTGGAAAACAGTTTGGCAGTTTCTCAAAAGATTGTTAAACAGAGTTAACCTATGACCCAGTAATTCCACTACTATGTACATATACCTAAGAAAAATGAAAAAAATATGTTCACCAAAAAAATAATAAAAAGTACATGAATGTTCATACCAGCATTATTCACAGTAGCCAAAAAGGGGAAACAATCCAAACATCCATCAACCACAAAAAGGAATGAAGTATCAATACATGCTACATCATGCATGAACCCTGAAAACATGATAAGTGGACGAAGTCAGTCATAAAGGACCTCATATTGCATGAATCCACAGATATACAAAGTAGATTGGTTGCCTACAGCTGAGGAAGCTGGGAGGAAATGGGGAGTGGCTGCTAATAGGTACAAGGTTTCTTGTTAGGGTGATGAAAATGTTCTAAGATTGACTGTGGTGGTGGGTGCACAACTGTGACTACACACAAAAGAACAGTGAACTGTATACTTTAATTGGGTGAATTTTATGGTACGTGAATTGTATCTCAAAACTTTTTTTAAAATCACAAAGTCTTACAAATAAATGCTGAACAAGATCACTAATGTCACAAAATTAAGATGCAAATGATGTGTAATCCTTTCTCAACTACAAGAAAAAAATAATTTCACTTCTCTGCACTAAACTTCACTCATCTGTAAATTATCATAGTGATTTTAAGATCAGTGAGAACTTCAAGACAATTAAACAATGAGCACCAAGTTGTACCTATATTCTTTAACCTAGAATAAAAAGACCTCAATATTCTGAATTTGGCTTTTTCACTTCTGCTGTGTGCTGGACTAAATATGCCCCACGCTTTTTTTTTTTTTTAAACCTGAACCTTTTGCATTTACAACTGCCACTGCCTTAGCATCTCCTTGCTGCTGTTGCAGTCCATAAATTCATCAACATCATTCTCCCTAATTCCCTCCTGAAAACCTCTTCTTTCTTAAAAGTCTAGTGCTTTCATGGAGCCTGTCTTGATGCCCTTGCTGTGTAAACATTGGCCTTCTTCTTCTAAATGCCAAAGAATTTGGTTTGCCATTCTCTTTTGGTGCATAGAAATCTAGTTCTCACCATGCTGGACAAATTCAACAGAATTCCCCCTCAAGGTAAAAGCTCTACCAACAGCCCCTTGCATATTAAGGAGCTGTGAGGTGGCCTGTAACCACCTCACAGCTCCTTAATCTCCATGTAAGTAACACATGACCCTAATCTCCATGTAAGTACCACATGACCCTGGCCCTTGGGCTTAGCTACTTAGATAGGGTGGATGCACCTGACCCAAAGGTCACCAGTCCTACTGTCTTGTCATCAGCCTACAAGGAAGAGCTTGCTAAAGAGCTAAGCTCAACAGAAATAACAAGACAGATTCTCTCTCTCAGATGTACAAATGCATTCTCACTCTCAACTAAATGGAAAGTGGTAGGAGATATTTATGTAGTTGGGAAGCCAGAACAGAAACTAAAACATTGCTGGAGAAGCCGTAAGACAGCAGAGACCATACATGAGATGAAACCGTAAGGTAAGGAAAAACATATACAAAGAGGAGGGTGAAATCAGCAATTGTATGATAGGAATGGTATGACCAGAGACCAAAAAAAGGCATTAAGAACCCCAATGCAGGGGGAGAAAACTGGACAGCTACATGTAAAAGAATGAAATTAGAACATTTTCTTTCTTGGCTGCATTGGGTCTTCGTTGCTGCTCGTGGGCTTTCTCTAGTTGCAGCAAGCAGGGGCTACTCTTCGTTGCAGTGCACAGGCTTCTCACTGCGGTGGCTTCTCTTGTTGTGGAGCACGGGCTCTAGGCGTGCGTGCTTCAGTAGTTGTGGCTTGTGGGCTCTAGAGTGCAGGCTCAGTAGTTGTAGCGCATAGGCTTATTTGCTCTGCGGCATGTGGGATCTTCCCAGACCAGGGATCGAACCCCCGTGTCCCGTGCATTGGCAGGCGGATTCATAACCACTGTGCCACCAGGGAAGTCCTGAGGCAGATTCTTAACCACTGTGCCACCAGGGAAGTCCCAGAACATTTTCTAACACCATATAGAAAAATAAAATCAAAATGGACTAAAGACCTAAATATAAGACCAGAAACCATAAAACTCCTAAAAGAAAACATAGGTGGAAAACTCTTTGACATAAATCACTGCAATATTTTTTTGGATCTGTCTCCTAAAGCAAAGGAAACAAGAGAAAAAGAAATGGGACCTCATGAAACTTAAAAGTGTTTGCACAGCAAAGGAAACGATTAACAAAACAAAAGACAACCTATTGAATGGGAGGAAATATTCACAAATGATATAACCCATAAAGGGAAACAGTATGGCAGTTTGTCAAAAAACTAAAAAAGAACTACCATATGAACAAGCAATTCCACTCCCAGGTATATATCCAAAAAAAACCAAAAACACTAATTCAAAAAGATACATGCACCCCCATGTTCACAGCAGCATTATTTACAATTGCCAAAATATGGAATGAGTGGATAAAGAAGATGTGGTGTATTCATGTGTGTGTGTGTATATATACATATATACACACACACACATGCTGAAAAGGCTATATATATATATATATATACATACACACACACACGTAAACACACACACACACACATATGTGTGTATATATGTATGTGTATGTGTGTGTGTATATATATACATATATATATATAAAATACTACTCAGCCACAGGGACTTCCCTGGTGGCACAGTGTGATAAGACTCCATGCTCCCAATGCAGGGGGCCCAGGTTCAATCCCTGGTCAGGGAACTAGATCCCACATGCATGCCACAACTAAGGAGCCCGGTGCCACAACTAAGGAGTCTGCCTGCTGCAACTAAGACCCGGCACAACCAAATAAATAATTTTTTTAAAAAAATACTACTCAGCCATAAAAAAGAATGAAACTTTATCATTTGCAACAATATTGATGGACTTGGAGGGGATTATGCTAAGTGAAGTAAGTCAGACAAAGAAAGCCAAATACTGTATGATCTCACTTATATGTGGAATCTAAAAAATAAAACTAGTGAATATAACAAAAAAGAAACAGCCTCATACATATAGTGCACAAACTAGTGCTTACCAGTGTGGAGAGGGAAACAGGGAGGGGTAAAATAGGGGTAGACGATTAAGAGGTACAAAATACTATGTATAAAATAACTAAGCTACAAGGATATATTGTACAGCACAAGGAATATAGCCAATATTTTATAATAACTATAAATGGAATATAACCTTTAAATATTATGAATCACTATTTTGTATGCCTGAAATTTACATAATATTGTACATCAACTATACCTCAATTTAAAAAGTATTATTTAATCAAAAAAAAAAAAAGAAAGAAACCCTAAAGCAGGGGGAGAATGATGACAAATTCTCATGCTGAAAAGGCTATAAGAAAACCTACTCTACAGCTTCAGTGGATCCTTCCAGTTCCCTAGCTATATCCCAGTCTCCCTGAGACCTGGATCAACACTGCCCTTCCTGGCTTACTGTGGGATTTCAGGCTCCCTTTTACCACGTGGACCTGTGCAATGAACATCCAGTTCTTAAAGAAACCCAAATATCTCTTCATTACTTGTGATAGAAAGCAGCCTAACATACACTAATAACCCTTCTATAAGCAGTCACTTCCTTGAAAGCAAAGACTAGGTTTATTCAACTTAGAATTGCCAAAAATACCTGGAACTGTGCCTTTTACAAAACTCAGTACTCATGGAATTTATTGTAGAAATACTAAATGAACAAAGCCTCAGATATCCAGATTGTTCTAAGACAGAAGCAATCTAGACACAAAGGAAAATTCAGAGATATAAGACTATTCCACTGTACATAAAGAGGTCCAAAGCAGTGAGAGAGATACTGATCCTAACCCATAACTACTACTGACCTAGACACAAGTAAATCAAGACATTACATTCCCCTGGCTATAACTGAATCAAAATGATGGACACATGGCTCTTCTGGTCAATGACAGTCAAGCTCAGGACTTTAGATGAAGAGAAGTTCTTCCTACTGTACTTGAACTGGAAGGGCAGCAAATGGAGTTATTTCAGCCACCCTGCTGCCCTATGAAACCTAAATGTCAAATCAACACACAGTGGAGAGCAGATCTGAGTTCAGAGAAGGAAGCAGAATAGGTTCCAGTGACATCATATAAACTACAAAAGCCATGCCTGAAGCCAGTGCTTTCCCTGGACTTTTCAATAACATAAGACAAATTATTCTCTTTTTAAGCCAATTTGGGTTGGGTTTTCTATCACTTGCAACCAAGTCTTTTAATTCGTATAGAAGCTCCCCAAAAATCTGCAGTTCACATTTCTCTTTTAATTTTTACAAGAATTCTAGCACATTTTATAATAGAAAAATTAACGCATCCTTCTACTTGCTTACCCTGACTTAAATCTGACTTTCCCCTAAAGATTTTCTACAGTTCTCTCTTTTTACTGTAATCCATACCCCCCACAGAGCCAGAAGTGGTTGCCATTCACTTGCCTTTCTACAGTAGCTTCCAGATCATGATCATCCTCCTTTATGGCCCCACCTTCAAGATATATCTTCTCCTCATCACTATCATCTTCTGATCCCTTAGTCATACCTTCCTCCTTCACTGAAGACCAGGGGAGCCCAGTTCAGAGTATTCTTCTCTACTAAATCTTCTATTACAATCTTGGGAGATTTCAATGTCCATGAAGATTACCTATCCAATTACTGTACATTAGAATTCATAGGCCTCTTTAGTTCCAAAGATTCTTAGCTCAACTCTATTTTAGGCATCTATTCTCCAGCTCTTTACTCTGAATCTTGCCATCATTTAAAACTGTTCTCCCTTGATTACTCCAGTAGCTCACCAAAATCTTACTCTGACTTTACTTACTCTGTGACTTTACAGAAACCTCGTCCTTCAAATCCTGATTCCTCGCAACCCACATCCTATGGTTTGACATCTAAATCTCTTAGCAGCAACTTCAGATTTGTACCCCTTTCTCTGAACCTGACCAAAACACCACAGCTCAAGTTCAACACTGTTTCTGTAAAACTGAGCTACTCTGAAGAAAAACCACACTAGATATACTGATACCACTATAAAGTCTCCAAACTTACTCCTTTAAAATAAATTTCATACACTCCCTCTTCCATGCCCCTCAACAACTCTTTCATTTTCTCAACTCAAGCCCGCCAGTCACTCCCTGCCCAGACCCTTCACTCTCAACTAGAGAGAATGAAATCTGATCTTATAGATACATAAGTTATCAGGCATGCCCTCCCCCCACCCCATATCCCTACCTGTAACCTTATTTATATTCATTACTTCTCCTTACCTATCTTTATTTCAGTCATAGGAAATGAGGTGTCCCTCCTGTTCAAAGTCAGCCCATCTACCTGTACCCCTGATCCACATTGTGACTCCCATGCCCTTCATACCTCCTTCAACACCCTGCCCTACCAGCCATACTATATTTTAAATCTTCAACCTCTCCTTCCCCAATGGCACCTTTCCCCTCACCACAGACACAAGGTCTGGTCTTATCCTAAAAAGAAAGCCCTTCCTGGCTCCCATCCAGTCTCTTCCTCTTCTCAGCACACCTTCTCAAAAAGAAGTTATTCTCTTTTTCTCTCTCTCCTTCCCTCTCCCCCTTGCCTCTCCCATTCCTCTTTTCCCCCAACTCTCCCTCTCTTCCTTCTCCCTCTTTCCCCCTCACTTCTCCTCTCTCTATTTCTCCTCTCATCCCCTTGCTCTTTCCCCTTCTCCTCTCTCTATCCTCTTCTTCCCCTCCTCCTTTATCACCTGCCATTTACTCTTCCACCTACTGTGAGGGGGATTCTACCCTTAACCTCCTACTGAAACTGCTTTTAAGGTCACCATGACTTCTTAATCGCCAAATCAAATGAACATTTTTCCTGTCTTTATTTTTTTATACCAATGTACTGTATTTGACACTGTTACTGTCTCCCTCTTGAATTTTTCTACTCATTTACACATTGGGCAGCACACAGTAGACACTCAAATATATTTGAATAAATGAATAAGGGTACAAAATGAAACAACGTCATGCATTTTTCTATCTGGAGAATGAGTATGAGTCAACAGCCCATGAAACATTCATAGTAATTAACTATAACATCACAAACCAAATTAGACTAAGCAGCACGTATCAGTAGTGGAACAATCAGTTCAATTACATGATTTTCTCCAGTCATCCTCAGCACCAAAAATCATAAACAGAAAACCAGGACTAATGATAAGCAAGGGCACAGTAATGAAAATTCTAAAGGAATCTAGAGTGCAAAGAAAAGCACAATACAAACCTTTTTTGGATTTTTTACTAAGTACCATATGTGATAAAAACTATACCTGTGTGTCATGAGAACACATATAAAGGAAAAGAGCTAAGCATAAATCAGTCTGCGGCACCAAATGATTAAGAGTTCACAAATAAACCTGAAGTTTAGTTTATCAGAAGTTATGAGAAGTGAACTAGCAGAACACACACATGAGAATGTAGAATTACTGCCACCTCATGACAAATTTAAACCACAGAAGATTCACTTCACTTTGTTTCTAAGCAGATTTCTTCCCACACATTTTGCCTTAATTATTCCCACCATCAACGTTTTAAATGATTTCAGGTGCTAATGTCAGCAGCAGTACTTACCTAAAACGCATTCCTGACTTGTAAAGAAACCTTTCCAGATACAAGATGAAGACTCAGAGACCAAACATTATGGTCCAAACACACCAGAATCCTCTGCACCTTCTTGCTATCTGGAGCATTTTGACATAGTAAACTATACAAAACAAATGGCTTTCTCCAACACGACTACTAATAGGCTACAGATTTCATAGCATTTTAAGTTTCTAAAGCATTTTAACATATACTTGTTTCATTTATAACTCACACCAAGTCTATGAAAACAGGCAAGGCAAGCATTAATGTTCTTTTACAGTGACACAACTAAAGCCTAGGTCGTTCACTGATCATAAATCCCAAAGCTAAAACGTAGCAATCAGGCCCCATCACCTCCAAATTTTCTCCTCTCTCTCCTATTCTTTTGTCCTCAACCATTCTTACCTCCTTCCTATCCATCTTAAAGGAAAAGGTATCTCTCCTTTCTAAAACTAATCCACACTGAAACTCTTAAGCCTAGAACCCCCAACAGAACCTTCAATTAACTCCTTTTTCTCACCCACAATATGTGCCTTTCCTCTAACTACCTCTCCTCATTCTATAAACATGTTCAAGTCTTCCCTTCCAAAAAAAAAGAAAAAAAAAAATTCCTCAACCCTACCTGTCCCAGAAGCTGTGACCCACTCTCCCTCCCTCCTCTCTCTGATAAACTCTGAAGGTCTACAACTGTAGGCACTTGTACCGCACTTTCATCTCTCCACTAAAACGTTCCTTGTTAAAGGTCACCAATGAATTCCTAGTGGCCAAACTCAATTACCACTCTTCAGTTCTTATCCTTAAGTTTTTGGCCTTTGTCCTAAGGTATTTGACACCACTGACCATTTTACCCTTCCTAAAACCTGGCTTCACCCCTGGGCTCTACTATGTCCCTCTCTCATTCTCCTACCACTGACTTCCTTCTTAGTCTCCTTTATTTACTTAACTCTGGTCTTTTGCAAATTACCTACATGTTGATCCTCTGCAGAGTTCCCCCCCTCCTTTTCTCTATTCAGCTAAACACACTTCCTGAACAATCTCTTCCACTCCCATGCCCTAAGTTACCAACCATATGCCTATGATTTCCTAAACTCTATGGTCTCTACACACCCTTTCATTCTTTTAGGAAGAAGCCAGAACAAAACAAAAGTGATATTTATCAAATCTCTGGGCAGGAAGGAGGAGAAGAAGATGGGATAATTTTCTAAGCTTAGAAACAAATACAATGAAAACACAGGTTTGACTGCATAAAATTTTTAAAGTTCTGTAAACAAAGACAAACAACATAGAAAATAAAATAACATGTACATATATTAACTACACATATAGCTATAAATATATAACTTGATAAATAAATGGAAAAATCAGGAAATTTACTAAAGAAAAAAGTGAGCTATTACTTAAAACCACTGAAAATGTTCAACATTACTAGCAATTTAGGAAGTTCAATTCAGACCTATTAATTTTTTTTATAATGAGGCAACCCATATAACTTTCATAAAATTTTTAAAGCTGTCCTTGGGCCCTCCAAATTAAGAATTACCATTCTAGATATATTTCTATTCATGTTCTAAGATTGCCATTAACTTTTTGTTGTTGTTTTGTAACGTTATTTGACAAGCAGCAGTTAGTTCTCATCCATATTGACTGTAGATTTTTTAAAGTAGTGACAGGTACACAGGTAACCAATGTATAGAGCTTGTATGATGAATGTTCACCCTCATTACATTTTCTGGACAAACAAACACACATGGATATAGTATGCAACATTCCTTATTCCCTTGGCCCACAAAGTGTGGTGAGCCTGGTGTCAATGCACACATCTAGAGTTCCCATCTCTTTCATGGAAAATTTCTGGATCTCTCTGAGTGCCTGCAGGGCACTCTTCTTTTTTTTTTTTTTCTTTTGGTGTACTGGGTGGTATGCGGGATCGAACCCATGCCCCCTGCAGTAGAAGCAGTCTTAACCACTCCAGGGAATTCCCAGGGCCCTCTTTTTTTTTTTTTTTTTTTTGCGGTACGAGGGCTTCTCACTGTTGTGGCCTCTCCCGTTGCGGAGCACAGGCTCTGGACGCGCAGGCTCAGTGGCCGTGCGTGGCTCATGGGCCCAGCTGCTCTGCCGCTTGTGGGATCCTCCCGTACCGGGGCACGAACCCGCGTCCCCGGCATTGGCAGGCGGACTCTCAACCACTGCACCGCCAGGGAAGCCCCCAGGGCACTCTTTTTGAAGCTCACTCCACGGATGCGCTTGTGAATGGCGATGACATATTTTATTCTCTGGACACCACCTCGCTGATGGCAGAATGGTCCTTCTTCTTCTTGCCACCCTTCTTTGCAGGAGCCATTCTGCCAGGTCCAGGTTAGAAAGGAAGAACGCAAGGTATTTGCTGCATTTGCTTTTTAAATAACATTATAATATGTTCTTAACACTCAAAATCACCCCTACCACATTTCAGGCACTCTTCTAGATGCTAGAGGATACAGCAGTGAACAAAACAGATAAAAATCAATGTCTCCCTGAAGCTTATATAGGATTCTAGTCTGGGGGTAGAGAGAAGAGAAAAATTAAATAAGTAAAACATATAACATGTTATATGATGACTAAGTGCTATGGAAATAATGCAGGAAAGAGACTAGTAGAATTGGGAAGGGTTACAAGTTTTAATAGTGTGGTTAAGGCCTCACTGAAAAGGTGGCATTTACATAAGACTTTAAAGAGTTGAGGGAATAAGTCATATCTGGGAGAAGAATATTACAGGAAAAGGCCCTCAGATGGGAGCTTTCCCAGGGTGTTTGAGGGCTAGAGGGATAGCAAGAAGATATCAGGACTAAAGAGAAGTGATAGAGAGGAACAATAATAGAAAATGAAATCAGAAAGGTAATGGGGGAGGAGGAAGATCACTTAATATCCACCATGGGCCCTAAGTATCTCCACACACCTCTACTGAGTATGTCAAAACACAAGGCCTTAACTGTTCTGATTCTGAGCCATTTCTGTAGCTACTCACACAGGCAATTAAGTAAGCCAAAGCAAGGCAACCACAACATGACCACCATACCACTGCTCACTCCCAGGGGCTGGGTGAGAAGTTGGAGGGGAGGTTTAGGGGCAGTAGGAGATCACAGCTCAGTTTTGGACAGGTCAAATTTGAAATCCTATTAGATATCCAACTGGAGATATTGTGTAGATAACCGAATATGTGTCCAGATTTCAGAGAAAAGGCCAAAGCTAGAGGTATAAATTTGGAAGTCAACAGTGTAAGAGACTAAATGAGCCAAGGAAATAAAAGTTTTTTGTTGTTTTGGCCACACTGCACAGCTTGCAGGATCTTGGTTCCCCAACCAGTGATTGAACCCGGGCCACGACAGTAAAAGCCCTGAAAGCCCAGAATCCTAACTACTGGGCCACCAGGGAACTCCCACAAAGATTTCTTTTTAAAAGGTGATGACCAAGGTATGAGCCTGGAACATTCTACCATTGAGAGGAAGGGAGATTAGGAGACCATGATATAGGAGAACTAGGAGAATGTGATGTCCTGGAAGCAAATGGAAAAATGGTTTCAAGAACAAGGAGGTAATCAACTGTGGCAAAGTTGCTGACAGATTATGTGAAATGAGGAATGACCACTAGATTTAGCAATGTGGAGACAGATGGTCACAAGGTATAATTCTAGAGGACTAGTGGGTTCAATATCGTAGCTGAATTCAAGAAAAAAATGGAAGGAGGTTAATTGTAGGTATGGAGACAAGAGTTTCACTCTAAATTAATATTTATTTATTGAATGAATGATGAATGAATGCATCCCTAATGCTAACAAGTGTGCAATGAATTCACATACTTTGCCCATGGAAATATAGAACAGTACAATCTCTTTGGAAAGAGACCTAATACACATCCCAACTGGTTTTTAAAATGCATAAGATACACGGATAGATAGATAGATATTATACCTCTAGAAAGGCATAATAGATGTTTAAGGACTGGTTATCACAGATTGTAAGATTATAGCTAACTTTAATTATCTTCTATATAATATTTCTATATTATTCAAATGTTCTACAATGAACATGTATAACTTTTATAATCAATAGCTTTTTAAATGTTCATAGCCTATATCAGAAGATATATCTAAGTATTGCTTCTAAGGAAATAACCTGAAATTTAGAAAAAGTTTCATGCACCAAAATTTTTATCATGGTTTATTTAAACAATAATAGCAACATCCAAGTTTCCAACAACAGGGGCTAGAAAAAGTTTAAGATATGTTCTCTCAATGAAATACCAAGCAGTCATTTAGAAGGATGTTGGTTAACTGGGGAAATGCTTATATTAAAATTAATTAAATAGGGACTTCCCTGGTGGCCCAGCAGTTAAGACTCTGCGCTCCCAATGCAGGGGGCCTGGGTTCAATCCCCAGTCAGGAAACTAGATCCCGCATGCTGCAACTAAAGATCCTGCATGCAGCAGTGAAGATCCTGCATGCAGCAACTAAGACCTGGCTCAGCCAAATTAATAAATAAATATTTTTTAAAAAAAATTTTTAATAAAATTAACTGAATAGGGACTTCCCTGGTGGCGCAGTGGTTAAGAATCGCCTGCCAATGCAGGGGACATGGGTTCGAGCCCTGGTCTGGGAAGATAACACATGCTGCAGAGCAACTAGGCCCGTAAGCCACAACTACTGAGCCTGCACTCTAGAGCTCACGAGCTGCAACTACTGAGCCCACGTGCTGCAACTACTGAAGGCCACGCACCTAGAGCTCGTGCTCCACAACAAGAGAATCCACCACAATGAGAAGCCCGCACACCGCAACGAAGAGTAGCCCCGGCTCGCCGCAACTAGAGAAAGCCCGCACGCAGCAACGAAGACCCAACACAGCCTAAATAAAAAAATAAATAAAATAAGATTAACTGAATAAATGTGAATAGGTGGGTAGTGGACTAGTCATCTGTGATTCTCTCCCTAACCAACTCTAAAACAACAATAAAATCATTTTTTAAAAGAAAAAGATGACAATGAAGACTAAAGGAAGAACAGTGGCCGAGAGAGGAGGAAAAAAAAAAATAAAGGAATAAAAAATAGGACAGGGCTTCCCTGGTGGCGCGCGCAGTGGTTGAGAGTCCGCCTGCCGATGCAGGGGACACGGGTTCATGCCCCAGTCTGGGAGGATCCCACATGCCGTGCAGTGGCTGTGAGCCATGGCCGCTGAGCCTGCGCGTCCGGAGCCTGTGCTCCGCAGCGGGAGAGGCCACAACAGTGAGAGGCCCGCGTACGGCAAAAAAAAAAAAAAAAAAAAGGACAAAAAACAAAAGATGTCAACAAATTTTTGGAATTTATAAAAATGTTTAAGTGATTTAGGAGAACAGAGTAAGTGACAAATTAAATGCCTAGCAAAGGGGTTACAAAAATGAACAAGTCATTTCACTTTATTGAGTAAATGTTTGAAAGCAATTGTCCACTCACGTGTTTTCATTCCACAAATGCTTCCTAAGTGCCTACTAGAGCATACAAAAGTAAAAAAGACAAAGTCCTTTAAGGAGCTTACCGCCTTGTCATCTAGATTTCCATTTTGAAGTGTGTAAGCTAGGCTAACATAGATTCTACCTGTCACTTAAACCAATACTTTCAGGAAGCCAACAGGAATGATACATTGAACATACAAACTCTTTCTAGCTAATTCCAAGGAGTGATACCAAATATTACTGCATACTTCCTCAGGAGGCATATAATTCTCAGAGTAACAGACCTCTTTGGCAACCCTTAAGAAAACTCTGTCCTTAGGGTTGTTTTTTGGGGGGTTTTTTGCGATACGCGGGCCTCTCACTGTTGTGGCCTCTCCCGTTGCGGAGCACAGGCTCCGGATGCGCAGGCTCCGGATGCGCAGGCTCAGCGGCCATGGCCCACGGGCCCAGCCGCTCTGCGGCACGTGGGATCCTCCCGGAA
The DNA here is from genome assembly GCF_000442215.2 of Lipotes vexillifer. NCBI lineage: Eukaryota > Metazoa > Chordata > Mammalia > Artiodactyla > Lipotidae > Lipotes > Lipotes vexillifer. Next base: position 1,343,760 of record NW_006787469.1, read on the forward strand.
TGGGGCATGAACCCGTGTCCCCTGCATCGGCAGGCAGACTCTCAACCACTGCACCACCAGGGAAGCCCTGTCCTTAGGTTTTAAAATCACCTCTTAACACAGTATTTAGTGCTTTCCTTGTAGTGTCCACTGCTTTGAGTTTTCTTGTATCTGAAGATATCTGTGGTAGCTTTCTTTTAGAGAAAAATTAAAACTTTAATATTCTACCTATGCAAAAGCATTACTGACTCTACTCATCTTTTTATTTTTTTGGCCGTGACACACAGCTTGCAGGATCTTAGTTCCTTGACCAGGGATTGAACCCAAGACCCGGCAGGGAAAGCACCAAGTACTAACCACTGGACCACCAAGGAATTCCCATCTACTCATCTTTTTATCAGGTGAACAACAATGGAAAATATTTGTTTGGCGTGACCATGAGGTTACAGGGTTGCTGAAGTGAGCATAACATTAACATTAAAAAATTCATAGCATAACATTAAAATTCATTTGCATCAATGAGCCAGAGAAACTAGATAGAGGCCAAAGGTTAAATGCAAGGTGACCATTATTAACAATACCCCTAGTCAAAACTAGAAATCAAAATAGGAATAGTTCCGAGCTGCAGAAAAACCAAGGAACAGAAGTACAATGATGACTTCCACCTTCTTAATGGAGATTATGCAACATGTGGATAATTTATATTGGTGGTCGTATCATATGAAAAATATATCTACGTGAACAATCTGAGCCAGTCATCCCCAACTAAGTGGTTTTTCAGATTATAACTTAATAGTTAATATCAATCTCCTAATAACAAGACCCTTCCTATCACAATTTGCATCAAAATGTTATAAATTAAGTAAGTGGTAGCTATGGATTATCAAGAGCCTTTGGTTCAAGCCAAAAGACAACTGAGAGACTTAACGATTTAAAAAGTGGTGGTACAAACAATCCAATTCAAAAAGTAGAGGAAGGACTTGAAGAGACATTTCTCCAAAGAACATATACAGATTGCCAACAAGTACATGAAAACGTTCTCCATGTCACTAGCCATTAGGATAATGCAAACTAAAACCACAATGAGATACCATGTCATGTCCATTAGAATGGGTATAATTTAAAAAAAAGAAAAGAATAAGTGTTGGGAAGAAAGTGGAGAAATTAGAACCCTTGGGCATTGCTGGTAGGAATATAAATTGGTGCACTGTGGAAAACAGGTGAATTTTCAAAAAGTTAAACACAGAATTATCAAATGATCGAGCAATTCCAATTCTAGGTATATACCTAAAAGAATTAAAAGCAGGGGCTCAAACAGAACTTCTACTCCAATGTTCATAACAGCCTTATTCACAACAGCCAAAAGGTGGAAACAACCCAAATGTCCATTGACAAACAGATAAACAAAATGTGGTATATACAAACAATGGAATGCTACTCAGCCCTAAAAAAGGAAATTCAAACACATTACAATATGAATAAAACATAAAAACATCATGCTAAGTGAAACAACCCAGACACAAAAGAACAAATATTTTGTATGATTCCAGTTATATGAGGTACCTTGAGAAGTCAAATTCATAAACACAGAAAGCAGAATGGTGATTGCCAGGGACTAGAGGAGGAGGGAATGGGTGCTTAGAGTTTAATGGGTACAAGTTTCAATTTGGGCAGAAAAAGTTCTGGGGCTTCCCTGGTGGCACAGTGGTTAAGAATCCTGCCAACGCAGGAGACACGGGTTCAATCCCTGGTCTGGGAAGATCCCACATGCCACGGAGCAACTAAGCCCATGAGTCACGACTACTGAGCTTGCACTCTAGAGCCCGTGAGCCACAACAACTGAGCCTGTGTGTCACAACTACTTAAGCCCGTGCACCTAGAACGCATGCTCCGCAACAAGAGAAGCCACCGCAATGAGAAGCACACGCACCACAACGAAGAGTAGCCCCCGCTTGCCACAATCAGAGAAGAACCATGCGCAGCAACAAAGACCCAACGCAGCCAAAAATAAATAAATAAAATTTAAAAAGAAAGAAAGAAAAAAAGTTCTGGGGCTTCCCTGGTGGAGCACTGGTTAAGAATCCACCTGCCAATGCAGGGGACGTGGGTTCAATCCCTGGTCCAGGAAGATCCCACATGCCGTGGAGCAACTAAGCCTGTGCGCCACAACTACTGAGCCTGCACTCTAGAGCCCGTGAGTTACAACTACTGAAGCCCACGTGCGTAGAGCCTGTGCTCTGCAACAAGAGAAGCCACCGCAATGAGAAGCCAGCACACCGCAACAGAGCAGCCCCCGCTCACCGCAACTTGAGAAAGCCCAAGTGCAGCAACAAAGACCCAATGCAGCCAAAAATAAATAAATAAAATAATTTATTAAAAAAAAAAAGAAAAAGTTCTGGAAACAGATTGTAGTGATGCACAAGGTAAATGTATTTAATGCCACTGAGCTATACAATTTAAAATGGTTAAATTGGTACATTTTATGTTATGTATACTTACCACAATAAAAAGTGATGGTAACATTTTCAAGGAAGCATCCCAGGTAAAATTTGAGTAGAATTGCTAATATACAACTTTATTCCCTCCTTTGAAAAGAATCTAGTATAACGATCAGCTGATGCGAAATAACCTTTGTAAAGGATGGATAAATAACAGTGCTACCAGTTCACTCCTTCTCATCTCAAAGAATGATCCTTTCTGTATCTGAAATTCTGTTTTAATACAATGTTTGTAAGATGAATGAATCCTTTCCACCCATCCTTGGGCCAATTGATTGCCCTGATTTTCAAGATAATCCACATTGTGGTCCCAAAGAATCCTTTAATCTTTTAGCTCCCATCACTGCCTGCCATAAATCCTGCCCTTCAATCACAATGGTTTACTACTACACCTGAACATAATTTATACTGTCTTCCTCTGTAAACTCTGCTTCTCCCTTTGGAATTCCTATCTCCCCATTTTTAGTAGCAAGGTAGCTGAGATCTAGAACTTCGAAGCCAGATTATCTGGGTTCAAATTCTGCCTGCACCACTTGCTAGCCATGTGACTTTGAACAAAGCACTGGGAAAGCAAAACTGCCTTGCCACCATTATGAATAAATGTCACATCCCATAGATAGGGAGGAAGAAAATACTTTGTATCTTGAGATAAATTTAAAAATAAGGGCTTCCCTGGCGGCACAGTGGCTAAGAATCCGCCTGCCAATGCAGGGGACACGGGTTCGAGCCTTGGTTGGGGAAGATCCCACATGCCACGGAGCAACTGAGCCCGTGCGCCACAATTACTGAGCCTGCGTGCCACAACTACTGAAGCCCGCGTGCCTAGAGCCCGTGCTCCACAACAAGATAAGCCACCGCAACGAGAAGCCCACGCAATGAGAAGCCCACGCACCGCAAGGAAGAGTAGCCCCCGCTCGCCGCAACTAGAGAAAGCCTGCACACAGCAATGAATACCCAACATAGCCAAACATAAATAAATAAATAATTTTTTTAAAATGAGTCACTCTCTGTAATTCTGATCCCCAAAATAAATGAAATCTTGAGCACTTTCTGTAAGCTTGGACTCCCTAACTAAACTTTTCCCCTAACTTTTAAAATAGTGGTATCCAAAAAAATGTTATGCAACAAAAAAACAACCCAATCAAAAAATGGACAGAAGATAACAGACGATTCTCCAAAGAAGACATACAAATGGCCAGTAAGCACATGAAAAGCTGCTCAACATCATTAATTATTAGAGAAATGCAAATCACAACTACAATGAGGTACCACCTCACACCGGCCAGAGTGGCCATCATTAAAAAGTCTACAAATAACAAATGCTGGAGAGGGTGTGGAGAAAAGGGAACCCTCCTACACTGTGGGTGGGAGTGTAAGGTGGTACAGCCACTATGGAAAACAGTATGGAGGCTCCTAAGAAAACTAAAAATAGAATTACCATATGATCCAGCAATCCCACTCCTGGGAATATACCCAGACAAAACTATAATTCAAAAAGATAGGGACTTCCCTGGTGGCACAGTGGTTAAGAATCAGCCTGCCAATGCAGGGGACATGGGTTCGATCCCTGGTCTGGGAAGATCCCACATGCCAAGGAGCAGCTCAGCCTGTGTACCACAACTACTGAGCCTGCGCTCTAGAGCCTGTGAGCCACAACTACTGAAGCCCATGCACCTAGAGTACGTGCTCTGCAACAAGAGAAGCCACCACAATGAAAAGTCCATGCACCGCAATGAAGAGTAGCTCCCGCTGGCTGCAACTAGAGAAAGCCTGCACACAGCAACAAAGACCCAACGCAGCCAAAATTAAAATAAATTAATTAACTTATTTATTTTTTAAAAAGATACATGTAGCCTGATATTCATAGCAGTACTGTTCACAATAGCCAAGACATGGAAAAAACCTAAATGTCCACTGAACGCATAAAGAAGACATGGTAAATATATATACATTGGAATACTACTCAGCCATAAAAAAGAACAAAATTATGCCATTTGCAGCAACATGGATGCAACTAGAGATTATCATAGTAAGTGAAGTAAGTCAGAAAGAGAAAGACAAATACTATATGATATCACTTATACGTGGAATCTAAAATATGGCACAAATGAACCTATCTACAAAACAGAAACAGACTCACAGACACAGAGAACAGACTTGTGGTTGCCGAGGTTGGGGGGAGGGATGGACTGGGAGTTTGGGGTTGGTAGATGCAAACTACTACATTTAGAATGGATAAACAACAAGGTCCTAATGTATAACACAGGGAACTATATTCAATATCCTGTGATAAAGCATAATGGAAAATAATATAAAAAAGCATGTCTCTATGTGTATAACTGAGTCACTTTGCTGTACAGCAGAGATTGACACAGTGTTGTAAATCAACTATGCTTCAATAAAAAAAAATTTTTTTAAAAGGCACCAAAAAGTGTTATGAACAATCATGTTAAAAAACTGCTGTTTTCCACCATGACAAACTAATGTAAACTCAATAACTTTGGTGATCAAATGTTTTGTCCCAATAAATGCCTGTATTTTTTGATTCAGTGAGCCAGTTAAAATCTGAGTCCCACTATTTTGCAAGTAGATCTCTATTCTTTTCTAAAAGCTTTAGTTCCTGAGATTTCCTTTCCTGTTACTTTAATTCCAAAATGTTTCTAATTTTTTTTAATACTTATTTCTTTTGTAATACATCTCCTTTAAATGACAACCCAAAATTCTAAAGCCCCCTTTTGACCTCCACCTCCAAAATCTCAGTGCCCTCCCCCAGAGGTAACCAATATTTAAATTGGGTGTATATCCTTCCAGACTTTTCTTTTTTAATGATTTTCATACATATATATGGAATCATTGAAAACATACACTCTAATCTCCAGTTTCTTCATTTCTGTAACTGGAATGGAAACTACACCTGTCTCATAGGGTTGCTGGAAAGACTAAATGGAAAAAAAAAAAAAATCACATAAAATGCTATGTGCACTGTGCTTAGCACAAAGAAAAATCCCATTCATCTTTCAAGGTCCAGCTCAGATCACAGCTTCTCCATCAAGTTTACCCAGACTATTCAACTGCTGGTAATTTCATTTTTTCTCCAGTGAAGTTTCCTCAATACTCACTGGACATATCATACAGTGCCTTGGGTCATGGCCCATCCTATAGCTAGTAAACACCTGGAGGGCAGAAATTCAGTCTCAGTATCCTTCAGAACAACTGACACAGGGTTCTATACAAAGTAGGTACTCTATAAATTAAAATACTGAAAATTTCTAAGAAGCAGAAGCCCATGTAAAGTTTCTTCCTGACACACCGAGTAAAATTCAAGTGTTTTCAGACTTTTAACTGTGTAAAAGGAGCTGCGTTAGGTTATCAAGTATATAATGAAAGCCAATTTCTATTAAGTAGAGACCCAAAATCCCACTGATAAAGCATTCTATGTTTGTCTATTTTTTTTCTCCATTTAGAGTTTAAGTGCTTGGGAGGCAGGCAAATCTAGTAACTTTATTAATAAAATATATGTAATAATGCTATTATATAAACACAACTAGGTTTATATAATGAATATATTCCTTAAAAGTCACATCTAAGTTATTTCACTTTAAATGCACTGGAGAAAGCCAAAAAGGAAAGAAATAACAAATATACAAATATAACTACACAATATTGAACAAGAACAAGGACAGCACTGGGAAGTATGTAGAATTAAGTAATATAATGTTCATATTTCCTAAATCAACCCTTTCTGATGAAGACTTCTCTTTTTTTTTGGGGGGGGGGGTGGGCGGGCCTCTCACTGTTGTGGCCTCTCCCGTGGCAGAGCACAGGCTCCGCACACGCAGGCTCAGCGGCCATGGCTCACGGGCCCAGCCGCTCCGCGGCATGTGGGATCCTCCCGTACCAGGGCACGAACCCGTGTCCCCTGCATCAGCAGACGGACTCTCAACCACTGCGCCACCAGGGAAGCCCAAGACTTTTCTTTTTTGGCCATGCCACACAGCACGCAGGATCTCAGTTCCCTAACCAGGGATTCACTGCCAGGCCATGGCAGTGAAAGTGTGGAATCCTAACCACTAGGCCACGAGGGAACTCCCTGATGAAAAAAAGTGAATGTGAAAAATTTCATAAAAGTATAAAGGTTAAATTGCATTTAATTATACATTTGACAAATCACTTTTACTGAAAAGAACAACAGTCCTGAAATAAGACACCTAGCACATTTGCTGCTCCCTGGTTACAATACTTATATGTGGTGACCCTATAGGAGTAGGCTCTCCATGACCCCCGGAGCAGATGGTCAAGTCCATGCTGCTCCTGGCCCCAAAGCTAAATGAGGCCAGCCTCACCATGGAGCTGATGAAGCTCTTCACGCAGCTGCAGGCCAAGGACGAACAAGGCCCCATTCAGTGCAATAGCACCATTTGCCTGGGCAAAATCAGCTTTTACTTCAGTACCAGCACCAGAAACAGGGTCCTCACCTGCGCCTTTAGCTGGGCCACTAAGGACCGTTTTGCACCATCCCAGGTCACGGGTGTTTTGGGCTTCACTGCCACCCACAACCTCTACTCGATGAACGATTAAGCCCACAAGATCCTGCCTGAGCTCTTACAGCTTCACTGTGGATTCTGAGACATCTGTGCAGGATGAGGCCTTCAAGGCCATTCGAAGCTGCCTGTCCAAACTGGAGTCTGTGTCACAGGGCCCTACACAGCTGGCCAAAGTGGACTTCTCATGCAGCCAGCTGCGCAGGCTGGGCTGTGACAGGGGTCTCCTTCCTCACCTCTATGCTGATCCATGCACACCCCACAACTGCTCCAGCCGAGACAAACGTCCCCCAGAGACCCACACCTGAGGGACTTCCTTCCCCAGCCCTCACCCCTGTCCCTGCCATACCCACGACCTAAGGCCACTGGGAGACACAAGAGGGCAAGGACACAGAAGAGGACAGCAGTGCTGCCAACAGATGGGAGGACGAAGACTGGGGCAGCTTGGAGCAGGAGGCCAAATCTGTGTCGGCCCACCAGGACTTCTGGAGTACTGGGGGCCAAGACAGCTGGGCTGGGCAGAGCAGCAACCCCGGCCACAAAGCCCCGGAGTCAGACTGGAGCAGCTGGGAAGCTGAGGGGCTCGTGGGAGCAGGGATGGCAGGAGCCAAATCTCCCAGAGCTGCCCTGAGAACACACAGCTGGCCAGCGAGTGTAACTGGGATGGACTGGAGCTTAATGACAAAGGCGATCCCTTCGCTCCCCTATCAGCACGTCAGAGGAGGCTGGTGCCCAGACGAGACTGAGAGCCAACAGGCAAAGACCGAGCTAAGCTGGAAGAAGTGAGAGGAGCATCAGCAGGAGATGGAGGGCAACTGCACTGAGAAAAAGGTGGCCAAGGACCCCATGAAGCTGAGAACTTGGAAGCTAGACTGAACTGCCAGTGTGGGCATTTCCCAGCCACAGAGAGCAGGCCCCCCAGATGTATTATACAAGCCATGTGAGCCCGGCCCGCCTGGCAAGCACATCTCACGTGTACATAATCAGAGCCACAATAAATTCTATTTCAAGGAAGGAAGGGAGGGAGGAAGGGAGGAAGGAGTATATGACAAGGTTCCCAACCTCAAGGAACTTTCTAATACAGATATGAACTGAACACGTGGAAAAAACTAAAAAACCACAGATAACATAGATGAAGTATTAAATCAAGTGTAGTAGACTGATGCTATAGGAGTTCAGAGACAAGGAAAACAACAAAGACTGACTGGAATCAACAGAAAGTCCTGCAGAGTACAGTTCCTCACCCTGGGTTGACTATTAATGAAAGTAAGACTCCTCTGAGCAATCATCAACAAAAATCACCTTACTAGACTATTTTGATAAGTGAAATAGGTATGGTCCTTGTCTCAAAGTGTTTATAATCAAAGAGGATACAGAATAAATACCAATTAAAACATTATAGGGCTTCCCTGGTGGCACAGTGGTTGAGAGTTCGCCTGCCGATGCAGGGGACACGGGTTCGTGCCCCAGTCCGGAAAGATCCCACATGCCGCGGAGCAGCTGGGCCCGTGAGCCATGGCCGCTGAGCCTGCGCGTCCGGAGCCTGTGCTCCGCAACAGGAGAGAACGGGAGAGGCCACCACAGTGAGAGGCCTGTGTACAGCAAAAACAAAACAAACAAACAAACAAAAAACATTATAGTTCATCACCAGGGAGCCTCAAGAGTGCTGCTAATTATTTTTTCTTGATTTAGGCACTACATCAAGGGTATATTCATTTTGTAAAAATTAAACAAGTTGAACATTTATGATATCTGCACTTTTCTATATGTATGTTACACTGTAGTTTATTTAAATAAAAGAAAAAAGGATTATAGCTCCAGTCCTAACCATTTTCGTAGGGTGCAGTTATACATCTCCCACTGCCTACTGGACAACACCATCTGGATGTTGTGCCCCCACCTCAGACTCCATCTTGCCTTCAAAAATCAAAAACCCGGGCTTCCCTGGTGGCGCAGTGGTTCAGGGTCCGCCTGCCGATGCAGGGGACGCGGGTTCGTGCCCCGGTCCGGGAGGATCCCACGTGCCGCGGAGCGGCTGGGCCCGTGAGCCATGGCCACTGAGCCTGCGCGTCCGGAGCCTGTGCTCCGCAACGGGAGAGGCCACGGCAGTGAGAGGCCCGCGTACAGCAAAAAAAAAAAAAAAAAAATCAAAAACCCTCCAGATTTTCCTGTTTTGATCAATGGTAGATATTCAAGCTGAAAACCCTGGACTTACAGGACTCCTCCAACCCAGGTGATTTATTAAGTCCTATTTCAAATCTAGTAAGGGCCAGGTATGTTTCCAGGTACAAGAATATAGCAGTGAAAATGACAAAGTCCCTTCTCTCATGAAACTGACATTCTAAGGGGCAGTGACAAATACCTTTTTAAAGTCAGATAATGATTACATACTCTGATGATAGCAACAAAGAATGAAGCAATAAGGTACGGTGCTTTAAAACTGGTGGTCAGGGGCGTCCCTGGTGGCTCAGGGAACATTAGAGCCCAGAACATTAGAACTAACATGCTTAAATAACAAGGAAACAGGCCATATCCAATCACTCCAGGCAAAATCTCAAGTAGAAAAGAGAATTCTTATTGAGGTGAGAGAGAGTAGAAGTACATGGGCTCTATTCAGGAACCCTGGCTGACTACTGGCAAGGAAGGAATCCCCTGGCACTATGTGATAATGCACTACCAAACCAGGAGAAACTTTTCTCAAATTCCTTGTAAGTCTTCTGTAAGAAATTAAAAGCATGAGGCTAACCTTTCGGAAACTTAATAGGAACTTTAGTGGTATCAGGAGAAGCAAATAGGCCAATAAGGGCAGTTATGAGGTCAACACTGATAATGCCAAAGGCACCACTGAGGTCAGCTCTTGAGAAGATCACACAGGAACACCGGCTGCACATTAAGGCCACCAGGCAGTAAAGATTTGTGCAGCACAGCCAACTGCAGCAGAACCAACAACTCAGCATCTACAGGACAGTCACGAGCCAGTGAACCAGAATTTGGAAGGATTTGGTGATAATCAGTCTCAAAATCAAAGACGATTTTCATTATTATTGCCTAGAAAATTTAAGATGTAGGGGTAGGAACTTCCCTGATGGCGCAGTGGTTAAGAATCCACCTGCCACAGGAATAAAGACGCAGACACAGAGAATGGACTTGAGGACCCAGGGAGGGGGAAAGGTAAGCTGGGATGAAGTGAAAGAGTGGCATGGACATACATACACTACCAAATGTAAAACAGATAGCTAGTGGGAAGCAGCCGCATAGCACATGGAGATCAGCTTTGTGTCCACCTAGAGGGGCAGGATAGGGAGGGTGGGAGGGAGATGCAAGAGGGAGAGGATACGGGGATGTATGTATATGTATAACTGATTCACTTTGTTATACAGCAGAAACTAACACACCATTGTAAAGCAATTATACTCCAACAAAGATGTTAAAAAGAAAAAAAAAAGAATCCACCTGCCAATGCAGGGGACATGGGTTGGATCCCTGGTCCGGGAAGATCCCACATGCCACAGAGCAAATAAGCCCGTGAGCCGCAACTACTGAGCCTGTGTTCTGGAGCCCGCAAGCCACAACTACTGAGCCCAAAGGCCGCCGCTACTGAAGCCCATGCACCGTAGAGCCTGTGCTCTGCAACAAGAGAAGCCACCACAATAAGAAGCACGCGCACCACAACAGAGAATAGCCCCCGCTCGCCGCAACTAGATAAGGCCTGTGCACAGCAACAAAGACCCAACACAGCCAAAAATAAATAAATTTATTTTTTAAAAAATGATATGGGGTAGACTATGAAGATAATTTAAAGAATCACTTGAACGTTGTCATGAAAGCAGATATAGACTATTCCATATATTCTAGAGGGTCCTGGAATGGAAGTTTCTATAGAAGGTTTCACATCAGCATAAGGAATAACCTTCTGACCTCTAAAACTACCCAACAATGAAACAAGTTTCCTCATAAAGTGGTAAAGCTCCCTGTTACCAGATTTATTTAGCAAAAACTGATCAACTTTGTGGCTTCTGTAAAGGAGAATCTGAATTTGACTGGGGTTTTTTGTTGTTGTTCTTTACCAAATATCTTTAATTGAATTTTTGTTTTTATCAAAGTTATCCATGAACATAAAGAGTTGAATAAGTACAAAGGCTTATTACAAAAAACAATGGTCCTTGGGCTTCCCTGGTGGTGCAGTGGTTAAGAATCCACCTGCCAATGCAGGGGACACAGGTTCGAGCCCCGGCCCAGGAAGATCCCACATGCCGCGGAGCAACAAGGCCCGTGCGCCACAACTACTGAGCCTGCACTCTAGAGCCCGGGAGCCACAACTCTGAGCCCGTGTGCCACAACTACTGAAGCTCACGCACCTAGAGCCCATGCTCCACAAGAGAAGCCACCGCAATGAGACGCCCGCACACCACAACGAAGACTAGCCCCCGATCGCTGCAACTAGAGAAAGCCTGTGCGCAGCAACGAAGACCAACGCAGCCAAAAATAAAATAAATAAAATAAATAATAAAATAAAATAAATAATTTTTTTTTAAATGGTCCTCCACCCCAACAGTTTCCCAAACTCCAAGGGGCAAAAATTTTCAACTTTTGTGAATGAATCTTCTGCCATATACCTCCATATCACAATGTGCTTTTTCCATTTCTTTTCTCCAGTTTTAGGCACTATTAACTTCCCATTATAGATTAGATTTACCTCTCCTTCCACTTCACATTTCCATACATGTGCACACTTCCCATCCCCCAGTCTTTCCAATATAATTATATAATTCTAATTAGATAAATACTCAACATTCATATAGATCCTATTCAGAGCTGACCATGTAACACACTTATTAGAAAGGGTAGGGCAGGCTAACAAACTGATCTCAAAATATTAGCCTGGTGGGTGAATATTCAGGTCGTTAGTTAAGCCAATTCTCTTCCAGAGTCATTCTAGGACTCAGGCTGACAGCAGTTCTGCCATCTTGAGTACAAGGCTTCCAAGGTTGTCCCTGATGTTGGATCCCAGATAGCCAGGAGAGGTAGACAAAGAGGAACACATGAAGGACGTCAGGCCCATTTCCAGTCACATTCCACTAGAGAAAACTTAAGTCATGTGGTCTCATCAAACTGCAAAGGAGACTGGGGGATTCTGACTAGCAAAGCGCACCAAGGACAGCGCAGATGTGAATAGACAGTGGTCTTTGCCACATATACCATGATTACGTTTCCTCAAAAAAAGTAGTGAAAAAAAAATTGCAACAGACCTTAGAAACAGTCAAGGAATGAAAAGATATAAGGGTAAGTAAATCAGTTAAGTAAATCTAAAGGAAAGTTAATGAACATTCCCCAAGAAAAGAGAAAAATTAAGATGATTAATTCATTCAAGAAACACTGTGCTCTATTATGGACCATGCTCTGTGCTAAGTACTAGGGAAACAACAAAAAACATATAGACTAAAAATAAATAAATAAAACAAAACATAGACTAAATGCAATGTAGTATCCTCAAGTGTATCCAGAAACATAATAAGGACATTAATGGAAAAACTAATAAAATCCAAATAAAGTCTGCAGTTTACTTAATAGTAATGTACCAATTTTGGTTTCTCAGTTTTGACAAACATACCCTGGTAATGTAAGATGTTAACATTAGAGAAAACTGGGTGAGGAGTAGGGAGAAACTCTGTATAATCCTTGCAACTTTTCCATAAATCTAAAATTATTCCCCAAAACAGTTTATTTTAAAAAACTCAGTCATAATGATGAAGGCATTGAACTTCCTCTAAAAACTAAATATAGAATTACCATATTCAATCTGAATTATATCAAACATTTAGAGAAGAGTTAACACCTATCCTTCTTAAACTCTTCCAAAAAATTGCAGAGGGAGGAATACTCCCAAACTCGTTCTACAAGGCCACCATCACCCTGATACCAAAACTAGACAGAGGTATCACAAAAAAAGAAAATTAGAGACCAATGTCACTCATGAACACAAACACAAAAATAAAAAATCCTCAACAAAATACTAGCAAACAGAATCCACAACACATTAAAAGGATCATACACCATGATCAAGTGGGATTTATCCCAGGAATGCAAGGATTCTTCAATATACACAAATCAATCAATGTGATACACCATATTAACAAATTAACAAATAAAAACCATATGATCATCTCAACAGATGCAGAAAAACCCTTGACAAAATTCAACACCCATTTATGATAAAAACTTTCCAGAAAATGGGCATAGAGGGAACCTACCTCAACATAATAAAGGTCATACATGACAAACCCACAGAAAACATTCTCCATGGTGAAAAACTAAAAGCATTTCCACTAAGATCAGGAACAAGACAAGGATGTCCACTCTCACCACTCTTATTAATCAACACAGTTTTGGGAGTCCTAGCCATGGCAATCAGAGAAGAAAAACAAATAAAAGGAATACAAATTGGAAAAGAAGTAAAACTGTCACTGTTTGCAGATGACATGATACTACACAGAGAAAATTCTAAAGACGACACCAGAAAACTACTAGAACTAATCAGTGAATTTGGTAAGGTTGCAGGATACAAAACTGATGCACAGAAATCTCTTCCATTCCTATACACTAACAACAAAAAGATCAGAAAGAGAAATTAAGGAAACAATCCCATTTACCATTGCAACAAAAAGAATAAAATATCTAGGAATAAACCCACCTAAGGAGGCAAAAGACCTGTACTCAGAAAACTATCGAACACTGATGAAAGAAATCAAAGATGACACAAACAGATGGAGAAATATACCATGTCCTTGGATTGGAAGAATCAATATTGTGAAAATGACTGTACTACCCAAAGCAATCTACAGATACAATGCAATCTCCACCAAATTACCAGTGGCATTCTCCACAGAATTAGAACAAAAAATTTTACAATTTGTATGGAAACACAAAAGACCCTGAATAGCCAAAGCAATCTTGAGAAAGAGAAACAGAGCTGGAGGAATCAGGGTCCCCAACTTCAAACTATACTACAAAGCTACAGTAATCAAGACAGTACGGTACTGGCACCGAAACAGAAATATAGATCAATGGTACAAGATAGAAAGCCCAGAGATAAACCCACGCACACATGGGCACCTAATTTATGACAAAGGAGGCAAGAACATACAATGAAGAAAAGACAGCCTCTTCAATAAATGGTGCTGGGTGCTTCCCTGGTGGCGCAGTGGTTGAGAGTCCACTTGCCAATGCAGGGGATGCAGGTTCGTGCCCCGGTCCAGGGGGATCCCACATGGTGTGGGGTGGCTGGACCCATGAGCCATGGCCACTGGGCCTGCACGTCCAGAGCCTGTGCTCCACAGTGGGAGGGGCCACAACAGTGAGAGGCCCACATACCGCAAAAAAATAAAATAAAATAAATAAGTGGTGCTGGGAAAACTGGACAGCTACATGTAAAAGAATGAAATTAGAACACTCCCTAACACCATACATAAAAATAAACTCAAAATGGATTAAAGACCTAAATGTAAGACCGGATACTATAAAACTCTTAGAGGAAAACATAGGAAGAACACTCTGACATAAATCACAGCAAAAGCTTTTTTGACCCACCTCCTAATGAAAATAGAAACAAAAATAAACAAATGGGACCTAATTAAACTTAAAAGCTCTTGCACAGCAAAGGAAACCATAAACAAGACGAAAAGACAACCCTCAGAATAGGAGAAAATATTTGCAAATGAAGCAACAGACAAAGGATTAATCTCCAAAATATACAAACAGCTCATGGAGCTCAACATCAAAAAAAAAAAAAAAACCCAATTAAAAAATGAGAGGAAGACCTAAATAGACATTTCACCAAATAAGACATACACATGGCCAACAGGCACATGAAAAGATGCTCAACATCATTTATTATTAGGGAAATGAGGTATCACCTCACACCGGTCAGAATGGCCATCATCAAAAAAATATACAGGGCTTCCCTGGTGGCGCAGTGGTTGAGAGTCCGCCTGCCGATGCAGGGGACACGGGTTCGTGCCCCGGTCCGGGAAGATCCCACATGCCGTGGAGCAGCTAGGCCCGTGAGCCATGGCGGCTGAGCCTGCGTGTCCGGAGCCTGTGCTCCGCCACGGGAGAGGCCACAACAGTGAGAGGCCCACGTACCGCAAAAAAAAAAAATACAAACAGGGCTTCCCTGATGGCGTAGTGGTTAAGAATCCACCTGTCAATGCAGGGGACACGTGTTTGGGCCCTAGTCCAGGAAGATCCCACATGCCGTGGAGCAACTAAGCCCGTGCACCACAACTACTGAGCCTGTGCTCTAGAGCCCACAAGCCACGACTACTGATCCCACGTGCCACCTATTGAAGCCCGCATGCCACCTATTGAAGCCCGCATGCCACCTATTGAAGCCCGCGTGCCTAGAGCCCGTGCTCCACAACAAGAGAAGCCACTGCGATGAGAAGCCGGCACATCACAGAGAGTAGCCCCCACTCGCCGCAACTAGGGAAAGCCCACGCGCAGCAACCAAGACCCAATGCAGCCAATAAATAAATAAATAAACTGAAAAATATATACACAAACAATAAATGCTGGAGAGGGTGTGGAGAAAAGGGAACCCTCTTGCACTGTTGGTTGGAATGTAAATTGATACAGCCACTGTGGAGAACGGTATGGAGGTTCCTTAAAAACCTAAAAACAGAACTACCACATGACCCAGCAATCCCACTACTGGTTATATACCCTGAAAAAAACATAATGCAAAAGGACACATGTACCCCAATGTTCACTGCAGCACTATTTACAATAGCCAGGACATGGAAACAAACCTAAATGTCCAACAACAGATGAATGGATAAAGAAGATGTGGTACATATATACAGTGCAATATTACTCAGCCATAAAAAGAAATGAAATTGGGTCATTTGTAGAAATATGGATGGACCTAGAGTGTGTCATACAAAGTGAAGTAAGCCAGAAAGAAAAAAACATATATCAAATTACTACATATATGTGGAATCTAGAAAAATGGTACAGATGAACCTATTTACAGGGCAGGAATAGAGACAAAGAAGTAGAGAACGGACATGTGGACACAGCGTGGGAAGGCAAGGGTGGGACGAATTGGGAGATTAGAATTGACATATATACACTACCATACGTAAAATATACAGCTAGTGGGAATATGCTGTAAAGCACAGGAAGCTCAGCTTGTGCTCTGTGACGACCCAGATGGGTGGGATGGGGTGGGGGAGGGAGGTCCATGAGGGAAGGGATATAGGTATACATATGGCTGATTCACTTCATTGTATAGCAGAAACTAACACAACATTGTAAAGCAATTATACTCCAATTAAAAACAAATTAAAAACTTAGTCATAATGATGCAGCCATTGCAGTTCCTCAAAAAATTGAATACAGAATTACCATATGATCCAGCAATTCTACTTCTAGATATATACTCAAAAGAACTGAAAGCAGAGACTCAAAGAGATGTTTGTACATCCATGTTGATAGCAGCATTATTCAAAATAGCCAAAAGCTAGAGACAACCCAAATGTCCATCAACAGATGAATGGATACACAAAAAATATGGTATATACATATAATGGAATATTATTCAGCCTTAAAAAGAAAGGAAATTCTAACACATGGTACAACAGAGATGAACCTTGAAGACATTAGGCTAAGTGAAATAAGCCAGTTTCACAAACACAAACATTTTGTATGATTTCACTTATGTGGGGTATCTGCAGTAGTCAAATTCACAGAGACAGAAACAGAATGGTGTGCCAGGGACTAGGGCAAGAGGAGAATGATAACTTAGCATTTTATAGGTACAGAGTTTCAGCTTGGAGAGATGAAAACTCTGGAGATGGATGGTGGTGATGACTGCCCAACAATGTGAACATACTTAGTGCCAAAGAACTAACTGTACACTTAAAAATGGTTAAAACAGTACATTTTATATTATACGTATTTTACTATAATTTTTTTAAATACAGTCAAATAAATACAGTGATAGAGGTTTGAATAGCACTTCTATCACCAGAAAAAGATGTAAAAAATTCTAACTTCCCTGAGACTATGACATCTAAAATGAGTTCTGAACAAGACAGTCATACTAG
>NW_006787469.1:1360893-1369078 GCF_000442215.2 Lipotes vexillifer
GGGAAAGAAATGGAGGGGAGGGACAGTGAATAAAGGCAGAGGTACAGAAATCATGGCAGTCTAGAACAGGGGTCAGCAAACTACAACCCCATAGGCCATGTCCTGCCATCTTTTTTTATATAGCCCACAAACTAAGAATGCTTTTTACATTCTTTAACGGTTGAAAAAAAATTAATAAAATTTTATGACATGCAAAAATTACATGAAATTCAAATTTTAGTGTCCATAAAGTTTCCCTGCACACAGCCATGATCATTCATTTACATACTGTCGATAGCTGCCTTCATGCTACCACAGCACAGGTGAGTAGTTGTTGACAAAAACAGTAAGGCCCACAAAGCTTAAAATATTTATTATCTGGCCCTTTACAGAAAAAGTCTACCAACCCCTGGTCTAGAGGCCTGCAAGTAGTACATGTAGTATGGATAGAACAAAGATGTGTACGAGGGAGACACATGGTAAATGAAATAAGCTGTAAGGTAGAGGGCTGTATGTACTAGGCTAAAGAATCTGAACTTGCCTCAACTTGATTCCATTTATTATGAGAAGCTACCAAAGAATTTTATTGAGAGTAATCTGATTAGATCCACCTTACGTAAAGACAATTATCTACTCATTTCTAAAGGTAGCTGAACTATTCATTTTATTTATTAAAAAACAAAACTTGCTAATAAAAAAAAAGCCTAGAAGCATACCAATAAGGTTAACAGTGGGAGTTAGCATATTTTTATTTCTTCTTTGTGCTTATCTTTGTTTTTCATATCTTCTCAAATGAAAAGAAAACTGCTTTTATAATCCAAATCCCAAAATAAGTGCTTTTAAACTCATATTCATACACACACACAACTTCTTCTCTAGGTTCTATACTCTTCTACCCTCCCCCCACCGCCCAACCCCTGCAGCCTCAGGTAGGAGAAAATATGTCTAAGAAAACCTACACACAGCAAAACTATATCTATCACACTTATAAAGACTAAATGGCATTCCACCTTTTCAAATTACCTATTTGCTTTACAGACGTGAAGGAATAAAATGTTGGAAAGCAATGTACTGGCAGGGCACTCTTTTCCTATACAGGGCTTTCAACACATCAAAGAGTCAAATCAGGGATTCCCTGGTGGTCCAGTGGCTAAGATTCCATGTTCCCAATGCAGGGGGCCCAGGTTCCATCCCTGGTCGGGGAACTAGATCCCACATGACGCAATTAAAGATCCCGCGTGCCGCAACTAAGACACAGCAAAGCCCAATAAATAAATAAATTTTAAAAAAAAAGATTTACTAACTTAAAAAAAAATGTTTTTTAAGAGTCAAATCAATAGTATCTTTTTGAAACTAAAAATATTAAAGGACAAGTGAAACTGCAGAGCTTGCAAGTCAGGTCAAAATGTTGAAAACTGATGCAAGATAAGACTGCATATAGCTCTGAGAATATAATTATGGGCTTAAGAAATGCAAAGTCTTTGATTTATACCACAGTACTTTGCACTTACTGATATACTGCTTGTTAAGATTAAATTCCTTTTTAATGTTATGTTTCAGTTCCTTGACTAAATTGTCAGGGATTCGTGTGCAGGGAACCATGACTTTTACTTCTTTTGTGTGTCCCCCACAGCACCTCACACAGTGCCCATATATGGTGGGTGCTCAATACATGCTTACAATTGAATGCCAAAATAATTAACCCTACTTGAGCTCACAGACTGAAACCCTCACACCTACAATACACACCATTAAGCCTCTCTCTGTGCAACAATTAAAAGGACATTTCTGGGCTGAGTACTGCTAATTCTACTGGATTTATTACATTAGGTTTCTCCTCTAGCAAAGAGCTCAAAGAACATGTGTAATGTTAAAATAGAATTCCTGACTCCTGAGAAGGTGGGCGGGAAAGTGGGCAAGTGGAGGAAAAATTTATTATATAATAGCTTGCCTCCAAAGAATAAGCATTATTCAACTCTAGAGATTAAACCATTCCTAAAACGTCTCTGAACTAAGACTCCTAACTGACATCATTTCATTAAACTTTGTACTGGCTAAATTCCATCACAATAAATATCATTAAAACCAACAACTCTGGGGACTTCCCTGGTGGCGCAGTGGTTGAGAATCCGCCTGCCGATGCAGGGGACACGGGTTCGTGCCCCGGTCTGGGAAGATCCCACATGCCGCGGAGCGGCTGGGCCCGTGAGCCATGGCCGCTGAGCCTGCGCGTCCGGAGCCTGTGCTCCGCAACGGGAGAGGCCACAGTAGTGTGAGGCCCGCGTACAGCCAAAAAAAAAAAAAAACACCAACAACTCATAAAACCATAAAAAAAAAATCTAAATATCTCAGCTAATGATTCATATGATTGTATATTATAACATCTAGTATTATAAGATCTAGTTTTAGTTATTTACTGTCTTTTGCCAAAACAAAACTTCTAAACTTTTTCAAAGCATTAGATTGGGCATACCAAGCACTGGGGAAACAAATGAATCAAAATCAACCAACTTGGGGCTTCCCTGGTGGCGCAGTGGTTAAGAATCCGCGTGCCAATGCAGGGGACATGGGTTCAAGCTCTGGTCTGGGAAGATCCCACATGCCATAGAGCAACTAAGCCTGTGCGCCACAACTACTGAGACTGAGCTCTAAAGCCCGCGAGCCACAACTACTGAGCCCACGAGCCACAACTACTGAAGCCCATGCACCTAGAGCCCATGCTCCACAACAAGAGAAGCCACTGCAATGAGAAGCCTGCGCACCGCAACGAAGAATAACCCCCACTTGCTGCAACTAAAGAAAGCCCATGCACAGCAATGAAGACCCAACGCAGCCAAAAATAAATAATTTAAAAAATAAATAAATAAATGCCTTTCAAAGTTTAAAAAAAAATCAACCAACTTTATATTCTGCTATAAATTAAAGTACCAACAACAGAGCTGAGGAAGTACTGTGCACTGAAGAGCCAACTTCTATCTGTGGAAATCTGGGGAAATTATATAGCAAATTTAAGCTAGACATTGAAGACTGAGTAGGAGTTTGAGGCCGCAAGCAGGAAGAGGGGTAGAAAAGACGATTCTAGGCAAATAGAGGGCTATACACATGCAGAACATGTTGGGCATGACAGGAATGATAAAGAGGAAAGAGGATAAAGAGAGAAAGGTAGGGTAGAGTTCAACAATGATAGGTCTGGTATGCTAACCTATGAAATTTGGAGTTTATGCCCCCAGGTAATGTAGAGAAGGTAGAAATCTTCAAGTAGGACAGACACAAAAACCTGAAGAATCAGTTTATGTAGCAGGAAGAGCCTAAGGTACATTACAACCATCTCAAAGGCTTTATTTAATACAACACCATATAGACACAGTAAATACTGTGCTGATGCAGATACAAAAGAAATCTAAGTGTGACTTATTCCTCTGTCCATGCTTTCAACTTAGTCTCAGGGCTCAGTCACTGGCCCTCTTCTCACCAGACCCAGGTTGTTAAACACCATCTATGTATTGATGACATCCCAAATGTATATTCACAGCCATGACTTTGACTCCGGGCTCTAGACTGAACAATCAACTATCTATTCCTGGATAACCAGTGAGCATCTCAAATTCAATGTATCCAACTAAACTGTTCATTTTAAACCCCAAACTAGCTCCTTCCAGTTTTCCATCTCTCTACCTGGCACTAGTTGCTGTAGCTAAAAACCCTGCAATAATCTTTGATCCCTCTTTTTCTTTCACCTCTCACAACTAATCTATCAGCAAATTCTATTGGTTCTACCTTCCACATATACCCTGAATCCAACCCCTTCTCACTGTCCCCATCACTGCCTCCCTGACCCAAAGCCACCATACTTCATCATACCATTCCAATGACTTCCTGAATGGTCTCCTGCTGCCCCTCTTTACAGTAGTCAAAGTAATCTTTTTAAAACAAATTAGATTGTATAATTTTTCTTCCTAAAACTGTCCAATGGATCTCACCACACTTAGAATAAAATACAAAGCCCTTCTGGTCTACAAGGCTCTATATCATCTGAGACCCACCAGCTTCCCAGTGTCATTTCCTGCTACCCTACCCTACCACAGCCACCACCACCAATTAACACTGCAGCAGTCTCCAAACTCTAGCACACTAGCCTTCCTGCACTTCCTTGAAAAATCCCAAACTGATTCTTGCCCCAGAATCTTTGCATTAGTATTCCCGCTGCTTGAAACGCTCCACATGTTAGCATGGCTTACTCCTTATCATTCAGGTCTCTTGATCCTCAAATGTTACCTCAGAAAATCCTTACCTCGTGACCTACGTAAAAGAACCACCAAGCCTACCACCACCACTCTCTATCCGATAGTACTATTTTATTCACAGCACTTTGACAATATCTGAAATCATATTATTTATTACCTTATTGTCTATCTACTAGACTATAAATTCCCATTATAAATAAGACATTGTCTTATTCACTGCTCAATGCCTACACCTGGTATAATATACAGTAGGGCTCATTATTTGTTGTTGAATGAATGAATTTACCTAATAGGCCTCATCTATCTTATTTATATTTTCATCCTGTTATGCATAATTCATGGTTACCAGGCTGTTCTTCCTAAAACAGTTTAAAGACTGTTAAAACAAGCTATACTGTACTAATGCCTTTAATTCCTTTCTATAATTAGCCCTTCCAGCAATTTGGCCAGTTATTTTTTCTTTGACTGTAACTTCTATTATCGTCTTTCTATATTATTAGCTTATCAATGTACTGTTTGCTATAAATGCTATTGATAAAGATGGACAGACATGCCCAGAGTATTATAACAAATACTTTTTGTTATACCAAAAACAAGTAACAGATTATTTTTAAAAATCGAAATTACAGAAAAGCAAACATTTAAAAACCAAATTCACAGGCAGGTGATCAAGGTCAACATCAAGAGTGACAAGTCATGTGGATAGTATGTACTCTAACCCCAGTCTAATAATGAAAAAAACATCAAATCCCAACTCAGGGACATCTGACCAGTACTCCTCAAAATTATCAAGGTCATCAAAAACAAAAGTCTAAGAAACTATCATAGCCAAGAGGATCCTAAGAGGGCTAAAAGTATTGTGGTTGTGTAACGGAAGGTTCTGAGAGGCAAGAGCTTCATATGAACTCTCTGGAGATGCCTTGGAAGATCAGGCAGCCAGGTTTGTTTGCGAAGCTATGGCCATCTGGGTCACACATGCCTTATATTTGTTTTCACTTTTTCCCTACCTCACTTCCTTTTTCCCCTGACACCTTCTTCCCTGTAATATCACCCACCAACAAAGCATTAGTACATTAAAAAAAAAGTATTGTGGTATCCTAGATGGGATTCTGGAATCGAAAAAGGGTATTAGATAAAAACTAAAGAAATCTGATTAAATTATGTACTTCAGTTCATAATCATGTATCTTGCTTCATTAATTACAACACATATACCGTACTAACATAACATGTTAATAATAGGGAAAACTAGGTGCTGGGTATTTGGAAACTCTATACTGTCTCTGCAATTTTTCTATAAACCTAAAACTGTTCCAAAAAATAACAAGTTTTTTTATTAAATTCATCCAAAAATCCTACCATTCAGGTAAAATCACTGTTAGTTTATGTTTGATATATACCATTTTACATTTCTATGTAAATGGACACATAGAGGTATATTGCTACAAAACTGTGATCACACCGCACATCATTTTATAACCTGCTTTTTACACTTAACAATATATATAATGTGCTTTCCAAGTCATTAGTAGAAATCGCTATCATGTCTACTAGCTACAAGGTATAACCCTCTATGAAGGCATCTTATTTATTTAACCAATCCCCCATTATTTAAGTTTTTCCAGTTTTTTGCTACTATAAAAAAATACTACAGGGACTTCCCTGGTGGTCCAGTGGTTAACACTGCACGCTCCCAATGCAAGGGGCATTGATCCATCCCTGGTCAGGGAACTAGGATCCCGTATGCCACACGGCACAGCCAAAAAAAAAGAAGACAACTCTTAAAGCACATTTTTGCAAACTTACCAATTAGTGCCTTAATAAAGAAGAGGAGCAGCTGAGTGAAAGGACATATAGGTTATTAATGCTTTCAATAAATATAGTCAAAATGTTCTCCAGAAAGGATGTTCAAATGTAAATATCCACCAACAGCAGTGTATGAATGTGCCAATTTCCCCACTCCTATGCCAATACTAGACATTAATATTTTAACACATGTATGCTAATCTGCTGGGGGGGGTTGTTTTGTGTTATTTGCTTATAAGTGGAAAATAATGTATTTTTATCTTTATTAGTTATTTTTATTTCTCTATGCGTGTGATCTACCTATTCAGGTCTTTTGACAATCTATTAGGTACTAATGTCATTAACCTTCTGGGTCCAACACATGGTGCAAATTTTTTTTCCCACATTTTGCCTGGCTTTACTTATCATTGGATCCCCTACACCTGAAAAACTGCATGTCACATCATACACACTCAATAAATATGTCAAATGAATACTAAATGAGTAAATCTGTCTTTTAACTTGATGGTGTTGTTGCCAACTACGGGCTGTTTTACGTAATAATTCTATCAATCTGCCTTTGCAATCATGCTTAGAACAGCTGATCCAAGATTAGAAAACTGTTCACCCATTTTTGTTTTGAAAGCATAATTTTGACTTCATATTTTATATTTAATCACCCAGATTTTAGTTTATTTACATTTTAAGGTAGGATTCCATTTTTTTTTCCAAATGATTAGCCAATTATTCCAACACAATTTCAAAATTCTTTCTCAACATGAAATGCCACCTGTATAATACTAAATAGTCTTATATATTTCTAGATTTATTATTCTGTCCCACTGCTCTGTCTATTCCAGAGTTACCACTTATTGTATTATGATAGCTTTATTTGTATATTCACTAGTACAAGTCCCCCCCTTTAACTTTCATCTTTCAAAAATTTTTGTACTTTCTAAGTTCATTCTTCCAAATGAAATTTAGAATCATTATGTCAAGTTTCAAAAGGAATACTGGTTGGAATTATGTAAATTATCAGTCATATGACCTTGTACAAGTTACTTAATCTCTCTGTTGCTGTTTCCTTCATTGGTAATATGGAGATAATAGTAATTAACACAGGTTTGTTACGAGAACTAAATGAATTAAGACATATAAAGTACTATGCTAGAAAGATGTTAACTATTATTATAATTGTTCAAAAGTGACAACTATTATTATCATGATTGCTCAATAAATGTTTTCCAGATTGTACTCCCACAAAACTCAAAGGCTCTTTAAGATACATCAAAGGGTACTATAAAGCATAAGGAATGATATGAAAAATACATAATTTATGCCTGCTTCATTTCACTAAGGCCTTGACCCTTGGTAAAATGAAGAGGTGAAACTGGAAACTGAGAACTATGAAAAACGCCAAAGGCTGGTGGCAGGAAGCCTCAAAAAGTTGGCCTGCCAAGTTCTTAAGACGACTTCTTTCTAGTTAGCGTTATGGGGCATGAGCATGTGCCCTCTAACTCCTTTTATTTCCCCATCTCCACAGTTATGACAATACTACTTACCTCTTGATTTCTTTCCAGGAAAACACATAGCGACTAGACGTCTAAAAGAATACTTTTCAAATGAGATAGTGGGAAGGTACAGAGTATAAATCCTACTGCTAAATACTGACAGACACGCCCAGAATATTATAACAAGTTACCTAAATCAAGTTTCCTGTAATGATGGAGGAAGGGGGATTGTTGTGGGTTTTCTACTGTGGGGAGACCGCCTTGTCTCATGATTATTAATGACCTGTTCGTTTTTAATTATTTTGCTATCAGCATGACACTGGGATGAGGTACAGGTCATACACCTTTTAAGGGCCTTAAAAAAAAAAAAACCTCCTATACAGAGCTAAAATACGAGAAAATAGAGGCCAAGAGTGGCAACATGACTTGCTAACTGCAAAAGTAGCCAAAGGCCTACACCCGAGGTCTCCTCGTTCCCAGAACCCTACTCATTCCACCACACCACACAGCTTCTCACCAACGCTTGCCACGCTTCGAGGTGGGAGGAGTAAAAGCAGCCAGTCCGGCCAAAGCAAAGGCGCTGGAAAACCAAGGAACTGCGCAGCCCAGAGCACATGACTGGCCACGCCTCTCCCCTCCCACCCGCCACCCTCCACCCTCCCCCTTC
>NW_006787469.1:1369095-1428300 GCF_000442215.2 Lipotes vexillifer
GCTGCCAACCTCGTCATGTGACCTTCACGCGGCCCCAGCGCTCCCCCTGCTAGGCGACTCTTTCCAGCAGCCATTTTGCCGAGAACTTGTCGTCCGTGCTCACAGTGGAGCAGGACGCCACGAAAACCCGCGGCCAGACTTTACAGGCCGCACACGCGCTTCGAAAGAGTACTGGGACCTGCAGGGCAGAGCCGAACCTCACTGAACACGTCGCACCCTGGGGCGCCGGGGAAAGCTGTGGGTGCGCCTCGGAGTGCGATTGGTTGTGGCGTCCACGTGACGCCATCGCCCCCCCACCCTCTCCTTCCCCCCCACCCACAAAAACAACCAGACAGACTCTTAACACCTCGCGCCAAGTACGCGCCGCTGGGCGCGTGGGGACAGACTGGGCGCGTGGCAACCAGGGCGCCTGCGCGTACCTGCCAGAGCCGACCGGAGCAAGCCCACGCGCCGCTCCGCTCACGGGTCCGGGAATCCTCGCGCTGCTGGACCACCCGGCTAGTCATTGGCGGCCAGGTTTGGTCATGTGATCGGCTCAGGCCCGCCCCCTAACCGCTAATCACCTGGCACCGTGCTCGAAGCGGCGCCGAAAGTCGTTCGCACGCGGAAAGGGAGGGTAGTTAAGAGGACCTCCTTTTCAGCCGTTATGGGATTACGTTCCTAAAGGGGAAGCGAGGAAGCGGGGTCTCAAAACTAAGTAAGCTCACACCTACCGCTTTAACTTCGCGTGCCCCTCTAGGAGCCAGGAACCATCGCCCTTGGGCGCTCCCCGATGCACGCCGGGATATTTCTGGCGCCCCTCAGTGTGTTGCAGAGCATGCTGGGAGAAGCACCTCTCCCGATTTCCTGGCTCTCACCTCCCTGGTGTTCCTTTCTTGTCCCGTTGAAAGCCCTGTCTTACGGCTGGGATGGAGGCGGTTCCGGTAATTATGGGAGGGTGACTGGGTGTAACAGGCACTTTTGAGTCCCCTCTTCCCCCACTCCTTTGATCTGTGTGGTTTTAGGGAAACCGCTTAACTTTTCTTCAAGGAGCATGCATTTAGTAAGTGGCTGCTGAGTGCCTTTTTGAATATTGCAAAAAAAAGGGGGGGGGGGTCTTTGCCTACAAGCAAACTATCAGAAGTTCGTGGTGGGGCGGGGGAAAGAATGCTAATTTAAATACAACTTACTACAAACCCTACTCGCAAGTAGAAATAATGCTTTAGAATTTGTTTGGGGATAGAAGACCAGACCTTTCTTGATAAACATACTGCTATTGTTGGGGAAAGTGGAGGTGAGAAGAGGAGGAGGCGTTTTAAAGGGACAGGAGTTGTAGCCCTACTACATTTCTGGTTCAACATAATCTAGCTATGATGTGTTGGAACCAAGAAAAACATCATCTACTAACGCTGAGAAAAGGTGGTCTTGCATTAGAATGAGTTAATTTTGTAACGTATTCACAAAACCGACCTCCAGGACAAAACCCTGATATTCTACCCCCAATTAAAACTATCTGTTCTGCTCTAACTCCATTCGTCAGCTTTGCTGATTTCAAAACTTTGTTTTTTCTGTTAACAAAGGGATGATTAAAATGGGGGAATTTGACTAGCGCTGGTCAGACTCACAAGAATGCTGATTTATAAGCTAGAAATTAAGTGTTAATTTATAATGTGGTTATCAAGCCAAAATACATCATTCTGGGCACCCTTTTCTGGTTTCAAGGCACTTGGTAAGCCTAATTACTTATCAGAAAATTATTTTCTGACCATAAAATCAAAGGGAATTAGACAATCACATATAATAAAATCATTAAATTAGAAGACTATGTTAAACTTGAAGTTTATCAAACAGTCCAATATACTTTATTACATTTAATCCTAACAACAACCCTGAGAGAAAAGTACTATTCTAATATTACTATCTTCTGAGACAATCTTTAGTGGGAAACCAGAAAACGTGTTTTGATGTTCTCCAGGCAACTGTGATGCACAACTAGGTTGGGGTCTATTGGCTATAGTGGAAAGAGCCTTGGCCTTGAAATAAGACCCATATGGGTGAACTTGCAATTCTCCACTTTCTGTACTTTGACCTTGAACAGGTTTTTTAACATTTTAATCCTCAGTTCCTTTAACTTCAGTTTGGGGCCAACAAACCTAGCTTTTGGATTTTCATAATGATTCCAAGATAAAAATACTTAGAACACCTGTCACAGTCCCTGGTGAATAGGAGGCACTATATAGATGTGAGTACTAGTTAGTGGTAAAGGTTGTATTTTAACCAGCATCCTGTATTCTGTCCAATACCACATATTCTTGAATCCTTTTTTCTCCACTAGTCTGTTTCTCCCCTAGACAGTGCTAGAGGCACACTAACAGATTCTTACACTGCAGATCTTTTTTAGATTCCTTCGTTTCTGTTGCCCATCTCTTGGTACGTATTGTTACATTATCTCTCACCTTCATTTCAAGGGTTTTTTTTCATCTTAACATGTCATGTTAAAATGCTGAACTATAGACATTATTGAAGTAAAATAATGATAATACAGAGATGCTTAGAGTGTGGAGGGGGCATGTGTGCCTGCACTTGAAGAAGGTTAAAAATTGTTTACATTTAAATACCTCAGAGTTGGACTTCCCTGGTGGTGCAGTGGTTAAGAATCCGCCTGCCAATGCAGGGGACGTGGGTTCAATCCCTGTTCCAGGAAGATCCCACATGTCGCGGAGCAACTAAGCCTGTGCGCCACAACTACTGAGCCTGTGCTCTAGAGCCCGCGAGCCACAACTACTGAGCCCGCACGCTGCAACTACTGAAGCCTGCGCACGTAGAGCCTCTGCTCCGTAGCAAGAGAACCCACTGCAATGAGAAGCTGGTACCACAACGAAGAGTAGCCCCCGCTCGCCACAACTAGAGAAAGCCCATGCACAGCAATGAAGACCCGACACAGCCAAAAATAAATAAATAAATTTGAAAAAGAAGAAAAAAAAGATTTGAAAAATAAAAAAAACCTCACTCTCCCTTCACTTACATAACACAATGTTTTAGACTCTCCCTTCTCAGTCTCCTCTCCTGCCTTTATCCATTCCTAGCAAAGGGAGGTTTACCTAGAGCAGAGCTTCCCGTAGACATCTGAAA
The DNA here is from genome assembly GCF_000442215.2 of Lipotes vexillifer. Taxonomy (NCBI): domain Eukaryota; kingdom Metazoa; phylum Chordata; class Mammalia; order Artiodactyla; family Lipotidae; genus Lipotes; species Lipotes vexillifer. Next base: position 1,372,207 of record NW_006787469.1, read on the forward strand.
TTCAGTATTTCAAAAGTCAAACTAATTGTCTCTTCACACCACACACCAGCTACTACTGTATTCCCTTAAATAGGCAATGACACCACCATTCCAATAAGCCTCCCAGTGTAGGAAACCCCCTATCCTCCCTGGTCCTTCTCATCTGTTTTTCACTTTTTTAGTCATAAAATTACATTGCTTCAAACACCTTAACATTTTTCTGCAGTCACCCCCTACTTTCCATTTCTTCAACCACTGCATTAGTTCAACCCTTATCTCTAAGAGATCCTACAAATACAAGCATATGAATATTTCATTATAATGATAATAGCCTGTTAAATTTGATTTCAGAATACAAAACTTGTCATCTATATTGTTTTACAATAGACTAGTAAAAGGTTTATAATGCCCTACAGAGGGCTCCCCTGGTGGCGCGGTGGTTAAGAATCCGCCTGCCAGTGCAGGGGACACGGGTTCGAGCCCTGGTCTGGGAAGATCCCAAATGCCGTGGAGCAACTAAGCCCATGCGCCACAACTACTGAGCCTGTGCTCTAGAGCCCGCAAGCCACAACTACTGAAGCCCGCGCTCTAGAGCCCGCCAGCCACAACTACTGAGCCTGTGCTCTAGAGCCTGCCAGCCACAACTACTGAGCCTGCGCTCTAGAGCCCGCCAGCCACAACTACTGAAGCCCGCGCGCCTAGAGCCCGTGATCCACAACAAAAGAAGCCACCACAATGAGAAGCCCGCGCAGCACAACGAGGAGTAGCCCCTGCTCACCGCAACTAGAGAAAGCCCACGCACAGCAGTGAAGACCCAACACAGCCAAAAAAATAAATAAATAATAAAATAAATCTATAATGTCCTACACAGTGAATGCTCTTAGTAAGGATGAGTGAAATAATTTTTTAATATATCTATTTACTAGAAGTTTTGAAGAAATATTTCACTGACTGCCAAAAAGTAGTGATCTTGGAAGTAGTTGTTCACACTTACATGCTATTCTCAAATATTTCTGGTTCTCCCAGCTTCCAGGAACATGATATCAATATAATTGCTCTTCCTTGCTCCTATAAAGTTAGGAATGACTACATGACTTGCTTTGGCAATGAAATGTGAGTGGAAGTGACATGTATCACTTCTCAGAAGAAGCTTTAAATGCCAGCATGCAATTCAGCCATTTTCTCTTTCCTTCTGCCACAGCTACTAGCAATGTTCCAACTGGTAGTCACTCTGTCAGCCTTGATCCCATAATAGGGATGACAAGAGCAGAGACCCCTAACCAACTAGCAGTGAATATGTAGCATGAGCAAAAAATAACTTATGTAGTTTTCAGACACTGAGATTTGGGATCATCAGTTACCACACATAATATAGCCACACTGAATCATACAGAAATGGAGGAAATTACTACAGGTGACCAAATTCCATTTTGTTAAGGAAGACTTCAATTGCCAATGTCCACCATGTGATACAAATTTAGAAACAGAGTAGAAGACTCTAGCAGCATGAGGGGACAACTGCCTGAGGGTGATGTAAAAGAAGAGCCTGAAGAAAGAACATTCATTAGAACCTTGCTTTTCATCTCCCCTAACTATATGATCCGTTCTTCATAGACCAGCCAAAGGGATCTTTTAAAAATATTAGTGAGATATTATGATCCTCTGCTTGGAACCGACCAATGTTTCATATTGCACTTAAGGTAAAATCCACATTCTTTACATCGGCCTATGAACCCTAACGGATCTGTCCCTTGCCTACTTATGATTTTATGGTTTATGCACTCATGATCATTATTATCACACCCACTTTATGTCCTTCAAGATGATTGTGCCTTCAGCCTGGGATGAAATCCATGTGGATGGATCCTTCTGAATGGTTCTCATCAGCTCTAATGTCACACTCTAAAAGAAAGGTCTTAACTGACTACCTTATCTAAAGTAGACTCTCTCCATCTACCAGACACATGTGTTTTATCACCCTGTTTTATTTTCTTTATGGGGCTTCTCATTACCTTATTTGATTTATTGTTTCCCTCCTGCCTCTACCCAAGAGAATGTAAACTTCATAAGAGTAGAGCCCTCCTCTCTATTCTCAATGTCTGGAACAGTATCTGGCACATAAAAGACAGGGAGAATGTATTTGCTAACTGTATATCTTTTAATATCCAGAATATATAAAGAACTCGTACAACTCAACAACAACAAAACAAAACAAAACAAAAAGAAACCTCAATTTAAAAATAGGTAAAGGGGCTTCCCTGGTGGCGCAGTGGTTGAGAATCCGCCTGCCGATGCAGGGGATGCGGGTTCGTGCCCTGGTCTGGGAAGATCCCACATGCCGCGGAGCGGCTGGGCCCGTGAGCCATGCCTGCTGAGCCTGTGCATCCGGAGCCTGTACTCCGCAACAGGAGAGGCCACAACAGCGAGAGGCCTGCGTACAGCAAAAAAAAAAAAAGGAAAAGGATTTGAATAGACACTTCTCCAAAGATGTACAGATGACCAATTAGCACATGAAAATATTCTCACCATCACTAATCTTTAGAGAACTGCAAGTTAAAACCACAATGAGAGAGACTTCCCCGGTGGTGCAGTGGTTGAGACTCTACTCTTCCAATGCAGGAGGCCTGGGTTCAATCCCTGGCTGGGGAACTAGATCCCACATACATGCCGCAAATAAGGAGCCTGCGAGCTGTAACTAGAAGGAGGCTGCCTGATGCAACTGAGAACCAGTGCAACCAAATAAATTAAATAAATAAATAAATAAATAAATAAATAAATAAAACCCACAATGAGATACCACTTCACACCTCTTACAACAGCTACTACTTAAAAAAAAAAAGAAAATAAGTGTTGGCAAGGATGTGGAAAAACTGGAACTCGTGTGTTGTTGGTGGCTTTAAATGGTGCAGCCACTATAGAAATTAGTATGGCAGTTCCTAAAATAACTAAAAATATATTACCCTGTAATCCAGCAATTCAAAAGAATTGAAAGTAGGGTCTTGAAGAGATATTTGTACACCCGTGTTCATAGCAGCACTATTTAGAATAGCCAAGAGGTCAAAACAACCCAAGTGCCCATGGACAGATGAATGGATAAGCAAAATGTGATATATACATACAGTGGAATATTATTCAGCCTTAAAAAATGATGGAAAATCTGACACATGCTACAACATAGATGAATGTTGAGGATATTATATTACATGAAAAAAAGCCAGTCACAAAAAGACAGATATTTTATGTTTCCACTTATATGAGGTATCTAGAGTAGTCAAATTCATAGAGACAGAAAGTAGAATGGCGGTTTCCAGGGGTTGCAGGGAAGGGGAGATGGGAAATTGTTTAAAGGGGTATGGTGTTACAGTTTTGCAAGATGAAAAGAATTCTGGAGCTTGCATAACAACATGAATGTGCTTAACACTACTGAACTGTACACTTAAAAATGGTTAAGGGGGGCTTCCCTAGTGGCGCTGTGGTTGAGAGTCCGCCTGCCGATGCAGGGGACATGGGTTCGTGCCCCGGTCCGGGAAGATCCCACATGCCGCGGAGCAGCTGGGCCCGTGGGCCATGGCCGCTGAGCCTGCGCGTCCGGAGCCTGTGCTCCGCAACGGGAGAAGCCACAACAGTGAGAGGCCCGAATACCGCAAAAAAAAAAAAAAAAAAGTTAAGATTGGGACTTCCCTGGTGATGCAGTGGTTAAGAATCAACCTGGCAATGCACGGGACACGGGTTCGAGCCCTGGTCTGGGAAGATCTCACGTGCCACGGAGCAACTAAGCCCATGCACCACAACTACTGAGCCTGCGCTCTAGAACCCACAAGCCACAACTACTGAGCCGGTGTGAAGCCCTTGCGCCTAGAGCCTGTGCTCCGCAACAAGAGAAGCCACCAAAATGAGAAGCCCATGCACCACAACGAAGAGTAGCCCCCACTCGCCACAACTAGAGAAAGCCCACATGCAGCAGCCAAGACCCAACGCAGCCAACAATTAAAAAAAAAAAAGGTTAAGATTGTAAATTTTATGTTATATATATATATTACTACAATGGGCAGAAGACCTAAATAGACATTTCTCCAAAGAAGATATACAGACTGCCAACAAACACATGAAAGAATGCTCAACATCATTAATCATTAGAGAAATGCAAATCAAAACTACAATGAGATATCATCTCACACCAGTCAGAATGGCCATCATCAAAAAATCTAGAAACAATAAATGCTGGAGAGGGTGTGGAGAAAAGGGAACACTCTTGCACTGCTGGTGGGAATGTGAATTGGTTCAGCCACTATGGAGAACAGTATGGAGGTTCCTTAAAAAACTACAAATAGAACTACCATATGACCCAGCAATCCCACTACTAGGTATATACCCTGAGGAAACCAGAATTCAGAAAGAGTCATGTACCAAAATGTTCATTGCAGCTCTATTTACAATAGCCCGGAGATGGAAACAACCTAAGTGCCCATCGTCGGATGAATGGATAAAGAAGATGTGGCACATATATACAATGGAATATTACTCAGCCATAAAAAGAAACGAAATTGAGCTATTTGTAATGAGGTGGATAGATCTAGAGTCTGTCATACAGAGTGAAGTAAGTCAGAAAGAGAAGGACAAATACCGTATGCTAACACATATATATGGAATTTAAGAAAAAAAAATGTTATGAAGAACCTAGGGGTAAAACAGGAATAAAGACACAGACCTACTGGAGAACAGACTTGAGGATATGGGGAGGGGGAAGGGTGAGGTGTGATAGGGCGAGAGAGAGACATGGACATATATATACTAACAAACGTAAGGTAGATAGCTAGTGGGAAGCAGCCGCATAGCACAGGGAGATCAGCTCGGTGCTTTGTGACCGCCTGGAGGGGTGGGATAGGGAGGGTGGGAGGGAGGGAGACAAAGAGGGAAGAGATATGGGAACATATGTATATGTATAACTGATTCACTCTGTTATAAAGCAGAAACTAACACACCATTGTAAAGCAATTATACCCCAATAAAGATGTTAAAAAATAAAATAAAATAAAATAAAAAATAAAATAAAAAAAGAGCAGATATCTGTTGACTGAATGAAATAATGAATGAATACATAAGTTAAGACTAACATTTCTGATACTTATTTACCATTTCAACTTTATTGGACTTGGCTACTTCTAACAGTATTTTTGTGAGAGAGAGAGAAACAGATAGACAGTTCTCCACACCGCTCTCATATTTATCTTACTTTTCTGAAGCACAGATCTCATCATACAATGCTTCCACTTAAAAACTATTGATAAAGTCCAACTTATCAAACTTTTTTTTTATGGTTAGCACTATTGTATCTTGTCCAAACGCTCTTGCCCACCCCAATTTATTAAGATTGTCTTCTGTGTTTTGGGAAGAAGTTTTACAGTTTTAGCTTTTACATTTTAGTTAATATCTACCTCAAATTAATACCAGTGTATGGGGACTTCCTTAGTGGTCCAGTGGCTAAGATGCCATGCTCCCAATGCATGGGGCCGGGATTCAGTCCAGGCTTAGGACTTAGAATAGTCCTAAGGACTTACAATAGTCAAAACAATTTTGAAAAAGATATAGTTGAAGGACTTATGCTTATCAGGGAACTAGATCCCACATGCTGCAACTAAAAGTTCGCATGCCACAACTAAAGAATCCACGTGTGGCAACAAAGATCCCGCACGCAGCAACGAAGGTCCTGCATGCCGCAACTAAGACCCGGTGCAGCCAAATAAATAAATATATAAAAGTTAAAAAAAACAAAAACAGTGTATGGTGTGAGGTAGGGGTTGAGGTTCACTTTTATCCATAAGGATATTAAATTTATCCAACACTATTTGTTAAAGACTATTTTTTCTCCTTCAAATTACCTTGGCACCTACATTAGTTATCTATCACTGTATAACAAATTACCCCCAAACTTCACAACTTAGCTGCTTTTGTTTTTTTTTTTTTGGCTGTGCAGCTTTATTATTTTTTTAACATCTTTATTGGAGTATAATTGCTTTACAATGATGTGTTAGTTTCTGCTTTACAACAAAGTGAATCAGCTACACATATACATATATCCCCATATCTCCTCCCTCTTGCATCTCCCTCCCATCCTCCCTATCCCACCCCTCTAGGAGGTCACAAAGCATGGAGCTGATCTCCCTGTGCTATGCGGCTGCTTCCCACTAGCTATCTATTTTACGTTTGGTAGTGTATATATGTCCATGCCACTTTCTCACTTCGTCCCAGCTTCCCCTTCCCCTTCCTCATGTCCTCAAGTCCATTCTCTACGTCTGCGTATTTATTCCTGTCCTGCCCCTAGGTTCTTCAGAAACTTTTTTTTTTTTAGATTCCTTACATATGTGTTAGCATATGGTATTTGTTTTTCTCTTTCTGACTTACTTCACTCTGTATGACAGTCTCTATGTCCAACCACCTCACTACAAATAACTCAATTTCATTTCTTTTTATGGCTGTGTAATATTCCATTGTATATATGTACCACATCTTCTTTATCCATTCATCTGGACACACCTAAGTGTTGATGGACACTTAGGCGGCTTCCATGTCCTGGCTATTGTACATAGAGCTGCAATGAACATTGTGGTACATGACTATTTTTGAATTATGATTTTCTTAGGGTATATGCCCAGTAGTGGGATTGCTGGGTCGTATGGTAGTTCTATTTTTAGTTTCTTAAGGAACCTCCATGCTGTTCTCCATAGTGGCTGTATCAGTTTACATTCCCACCAACAGTGCAAGAGGGTTCCCTTTTCTCCACACCCTCTCCAGCATGCTCCAGCTTTAAACTGCAATATTTATTACCTCATAGTTTCTGTGGTTAAGGAACCTGGGCACATTTTATATGGATGCCCTAGAATAAGGTTTCTCATGAGTTTGCAGTCATGCTGTTGGCCAGGGCTTCAGTCTCATCCAAAGGCTTGATTTGAGGGGAGGGGAGTCTGCTTCCAAGCTCGCACATGTGGTTTTTGGCTGACCTTGGTCCGTTGACACATGGGCCTCTCCACAGGGCTGCCTTACAACATGACAACTAGCTCTTTACCAATAGCAAGCCATCCAAGAAAGAGTGCCCCCAAGATGTAAGCCATAGTATTTTTTTTTTTGCGGTACGCGGGCCTCTCACTGTTGTGGCCTCTCCCGTTGTGGAGCACAGGCTCCAGACGCGCAGGCTCAGCGGCTATGGCTCACGGGCCCAGCCGCTCCGCGGCATGTGGGATCTTCCCGGACCGGGGCACGAACCCGCATCCCCTGCATCAGCAGTTGGACTCTCAACCACCGCGCCATCAGAGAAGCCCGCAAATGCAATCTTTTTTTTTTCGGTACGCGGGCCTCTCACTGTTGTGGCCTCTCCCGTGGCGGAGCACAGGCTCCGGATGCGCGGGCTCAGCGGCCGTGGCTCACGGGCCCAGCCGCTCCGCGGCGTGTGGGATCTTCCCGGACCGGGGCACGAACCCGTGTCCCCTGCATCGGCAGGCGGACTCTCAACCACTGCGCCATCAAGGAAGCCCAAGCCATAGTATTTTTTAAGCCTCATCCCAGAAGTAACATACTATCATTTCTGTCAGTCCACATTCGAGAGGAGGAGAATACATTAGGGTGTGAATAACAGGAGAGAGGAATCATTGTGGGACATCTTAGAGGCTGCCTACTACAACATCCTTTTTCAAAAACCAATTTGCTGTATATGTTTGGGTCTATTTCTAGGCTCTATTCTGTTCAACTGACCTATTTATTTGTCCATATACTAATGCCATGTTGCCTGGATTTCTGTAGCTCTATAGCAAGTCTTGAGGTCAGGTGGTATAAGTCCTTCAACTATATCTTTTTCAAAATTGTTTTGACTATTCTAAGCCCTTTGTATTTTCATATAAATTTTAGAATCAGCTTGTCAGTTTCTATGAAAAACCTGCTGGTATTTTAATTGGAATTACATTAACTCTATAAATTAATTTGTGAATAATTAATATCTTAATAATATTGTCTTCCAATCTATTAACATGTAGTAATAATGTGTGTATCTGACAAAGGACAAATATCTGGAATATATAAAGAACTCTTATAATTCAATAATAACGAGACAGCAACCCAAAATTTTTTAAATGGGCAAAAGACTTGAACTGACACTTAACAAAGAACAGCTACAAATGGCTAATAAGCATATGAAAAGATGCGCAATACTTAATTATTAGGGAAATACAAATTAAAACCACAATGAGATAACACTTCATGCCTTCCAGAATATCTAAAATTAAAAACACTGACAATAAAAAATGTTGGCTAGATGTGGGGCAAGTAGAACTCTCATACATTTCTGCTGGAAGTGAAAAATGGTACAATCCTTCGGAAGTAGTTTGACAATTGCTTATAAATTGTAACATATATCTATCCTATGACCCAGAAATTCAAATTTCTAGGCATTTACTCAAGAGAAACATATAGCTACAAAAAAAGTGTTGTATAAGAATTTTTATAACAGCTTTATTCATAATCATCAAAAACTGGAAACAACACAAATGTCCATCAACAGATAAATGGATTAAAAAATTGATTATCATTGGACTATTACTCAACAATAAAAAGGAATGAACCACTGATATATTTAAAAACATAGATGAATCTCAAAACACACGTTGTGCAAAAGAAGCCAGACATATAATTATACACACTATATGATTCCATTTATATGACATTCTAGAACTAACAAAACTAATGTACAACGTGGTAGAATAAAGATGGCCCAAATTCTTTATCACTATCCACACTGAATGGTGAGCTTTATTTCTCCTTTGAATTTGGGCTGGCCTTGTGATTGCTTTGACATATAGAATAGAGCAGAAGTGATGCTGTGCCAGTTTAGAGTTTAGTCTTTAAGAGGACTGGCAGCTTACACTTCCTCCTTCTTGGAACCCATGCTGTGAGGAAGCCCAAACAGCCATGTGGAAGAAAAACGAGATCCATAACTGGCAGTGCTAGCTGAGATCCCAGCCAAAAGCCAATCCCAAATTGCCAGCCATGCAAGTGAGTCATCTTGGAAGTGGATTCTCCAGTTTCAGCCAAGCTGTCTCAGCTGGCTGATGCCACAGAGAACAGAGACAAAATGATTCCACTAAACCCTGACCAACTGCAATATTATGAGCAAATAAATGATTTTTGTTGTTTTAAGTCACTAGGCTTGGGCTTGGTTATTTATTGAAATAACCAAAACATGTGGTAATAAAAATCATATCAGTAGTTGCCTCAGGGAAGAGAGATCAATTGCAAAGAGCACAAGAGGGATTTCAGGGGTGGTGGAAATGTTCAGTATCTTAAAAAATGGGACCTAATTAAACTTAAATGCTTTTGCACATTACAGGATACCATCAGCAAAGTGAAGAGACAACCTATGGAATGAGAAAATATTTACAAATGATATGACCAACAAGTGGCAATATCCAAAATATATAAACAGCTCGTACAACTCAATATCAAAAAACCAAGCAACACAATCAAAAATGGGCAGAAGAGGGACTTCCCTGGTGGTGCAGTGGTTAAGAATCCGCCTACCAATGCAGGGGACACAGGTTTGATCCCTGGCCTGGGAAGATCCCACATGCCACGGAGCAACTAAGCCACAACTATTGAGCCTGCGCTCTAGAGCCCTCGAGCCACAACTACTAAGCCCATGTGCCATAGCTACTGAAGCCCACATGCCACAACTACTGAAGCCCATGCTCTGCAACAAAGAGAAGCCACTGCAATGAAAAGCCCATGCACCTCAACAAAGAGTAGCCCCTGCTTGCTGCAACTAGAGGAAGCCCGTGCGCAGCAACAAAGACCCAATGCAGCCATAAATAAATAAATTTATTTTAAAAAAAAAGAATCGGCTAACTAGTGCATGTGGCATGGTTTCAATCCCTGGTCCGGGAAGATCCCACATGCTGGGGAGCAACTAAGCCCATGCGCCGCAACTACTGAAGCCCACGTGCCCTAGAGCCCGCAAGCCGCAACTACTGAGCCCATGCACTGCGACTACTGAAGCCCGTGGGCTCTAGGGCCCACGTGCCTCAACTACTGAGCCCACGCACCTAGAGCCTGTGCTCCACAACAAGAGAAGCCACCACAATGAGAAGCCTGCACGCCTCAACAAAGAGTAGCCCCCGCTCGACACAACTAGAGAAAGCCTGCGCACAGCAACAGACCCAACGCAGCCAAAAATAAAAAATAAAAATAAATAAAACTCTTTGAACCATAGACTTAAAATCTATATATTAGAATGTAAGTAAACCATACTAAATGAAGTTACTTTAAAAAAAAAAAAAAAGAAAGAAAGAAAGGGACTTCCCTGGTGGCACAGTGGCTAAGAATCTGCCTGCCAAGGCAGGGGATGCAGGTTCGATCCTGGTCCAGGAAGATCCCACATGCCATGGGGCAACTAAGCCTGTGCACCACAACTACTGAGCCTGTGCTCTAGAGCCTGTGAGCCACAACTACTGAGCCTGCATGCTGCAACTACTGAAGCCCGCAAGCCTAGGGCTCGTGCTCCACAACGAAGAGTAGCCCCCTCTCACCACAACTAGAGAAAGCCTGCGCGCAACAATGAAGGCCCAACGCCGCCAAAAATAAAAATAAACAAATAAATGTATTAAAAAGAATAAAAACTTCGGGGAATTCCCTGGAGGTCTGCACTTTCACTGCTGAGGGCACAGGTTCAATCCCTGGTCAGAGCACTAAGATCCCATAAGCCTCACGTAGTGCGGCCAAAAAAGAAAAGGGAAAAAAAAACCTTTGAAGTCTCTCTATTAACTAGAAAATAAAATTCTCGGCTTGCTGGGAGACTCCTCACAAAGTAACCCCAGGCTGAATTCCCAGGATATTCCCTTCCCACCCTTTACACTAAAGCTAAACAACATGATTCGCAGTTCCACACGAGCCCAGGCCTCTTGAAGTCGTTCTGTTTTCCTGGCATGTCACTCTTTCTGATTTCAGGCTGCTGAAGTCCCAGTCATCCTGTGGCGCCCACCCACATTTACCCACCCCTGTGCTGAGACAGTCTTAGTCACCACCTCCTCTTGCTTGCAGAACACTTTGTGAATAGTCTTATTATAAAACTTATCACATTATATTGTAAATTTTTGTTTACATAAATGCTTCTTTCCTGCACCAGAACCTAACTTCCTTCAGGAAAGAGACAACTTCTGATTCATCTTTGTATCACCATAATCTAAGTGCCAGGCAGGTAACAGATACTCAGAAATGGTGAATGGATTATGGTCCATTAGCCAAGGTCTCCTTTTCCTTCTCTTATTACCTTACTGCTTTTCACCAGCCCTGTGTGTTATAGGAGAGTCTCCATCCACTGCTTCCTCCACTATCTGCTTTCATCTCCCTCTCTCCTCCTCCTCCTCTCTCTCTCTCCTCTCTGGCAGTCTCTAAAGGCTCACCCAACATCATGGCTGCAACCATTTCCTTCACTACAGATAGCTCCAAATGTTCTTCATTATCAGGAAATGTTTACTGAGTGTTAAGGACACTGTACTAAAGGCTGGACTGCAAGGACTTTCAAAGGAATCCACTGGACTTGAGGAGCTGAAGAGCACTGAATGTTGAAGACAAGAGACAGAAAGGAATCAAATATCTTCAAGAAACTGAGCTTGTGTGCCCAAGAGAACGAGGAAGCATCATCAAATGGGGAAGGATGAAGGAGGATTTGGTTTGGGGAGAAAAATATGCATTTTGTCTTAGTTGGGTGTCATACTATTACATTCAAGTGAAACTGCTATAAATGGAGATGTAGAATTTTGTGCATTTATAAATGCTTCCCCACAAAAAATATATATATATATAATTTTTACATGTATAGTATATATATACTATACATGTAAATATATATGTGTATGTGTATATATATATGTGTGTGTAAAAATATATATATATATATTTTTTGCCCTCATGAGACTTATTGAGGTGACAACATAAATCAAAGAATTCCATAAATAAATATAAAATTGCAATTTATCATAAATGCCGCCAAAGAGGTATACATTCTTATGAAAGCATGTAGTAGGAGGAATTGACCAGCTCAAGGATATTGGCACTGATAGCTGAGGAAGAATAGAAGCTGACTAGGGGATGAGGTGGGGGAAAGGTTCTAGGCAAAAGGACCAGCATGTGCAAAAGCCTACAACATAGAGACAGAAAGTAGATTAGTGGTTGCCAGGGGCCAATGGGGTTAAGGGGGGAAAAGGGGTGCCTGCTAATGGGTATAGAGTTTCTTTTTGAGGTGATGAAAATGTTCTGGAATGAGATAGTGGTAATTGTTGCACAACTTTGTGAATATACTAAAGCCCATTGAATTGTATACTTTAAAAGGATGAATTTTGTGGTATCTGAGTTATACCTCAATTTTTTTTTTTTTTTTTTTTGGCTGCATTGGGTCTTTGTTGCTGAGGGTCAGGGTTCCTCTAGTTGCGGCGAGCGGGGGCTACTCTTCATTGTGGTGCTCTGGCTTCTCACTGAGGTGGCTTCTTTTGTTGCGGAGCTCAGGCTCTAGGCATGCGGGCTTCAGTAGTTGTGGCACACGGGCTCAGTAGTTGTGGCTCGCGGGCTGTAGAGCGCAGGCTCAGTAGTTGTGGCACATAGGCTTAGTCGCTCTGCGGCATGTGGGATCTTCCCCGACCAGGGCTTGAACCCGTGACCCCTGCACTGGTAGGTGGATTCTTAGCCACTGTGCCACCAGGGAAGCCCTCTTAATTTTTTTTTTTAATAAATTTATTTATTTACTTTTGGCTGCTTTGGTTCTTTGTTGCTGCGTGTGGCTTTCTGTAGTTGTGGTGAGCAGGGGCCACTCTTCATTGCTCTGCGCTGGCTTCTCATTGCGGTGGCTCCTCTTGTTGTGGAGCACAGGCTCCAGGCGCATGGGCTTCAGTAGTTGCAGCATGTGGGCTCAGTAGTTGTGGCGCACAGGCTTAGTTGCTCCGCGGCATGTGTGATCTTCCCGGACCAGGGCTCGAACCCATGTCCCCTGCATTGGCAGGCGTATTTGTAATCACTGTGCCACCAGGGAAGTCCCCTCTCAATTTTTAAAATAGAAAAAATTACAATAATGATGAGGATTTTAAAAAAGGATGAAGATGAATACAAGTTAAACAACACCAGTAACAAAAAGCCTATGTCAGACAGGCCATCGCACATTCAAGAAACTAAAAGAAGGCCAGCCAAAACACAGAATGAGAGCAAGCATGATGCATGAGTGAGGATGAAGAGGTGAGTACAAAGAACGATGCAGGAGCCATACTTAGAGAAATAATGGTAAGGTCCGAGACCCAGAGGAGATCAAAGAGTAAGAGTAGAGAGACAGATCAAGAGCTTGCACAGTGAACCTCCCTCCATGCCCACAACTGAGGAGTAGAAAGAAAGACATGGAACCTGTACGGGTGTTGGACAAAGAAGCCACAGGGAAGGAGAAGCAGCAGCACAACAAACTTGCACTCAGGCCAAGACAAGAGAAGATTCCACAGAGCAGATGACAGTCAGCAATACTGACCATTGCAAAGAGCCTAAAAAGGACAGAAATCAAGAAAAGTCCTTTGAATTTGGAGCTGGATGACCACAGACACAGCCATGTGAGAGTGGGGGTGGGGGAGAGAGCCAGATGGCAGAGGAAGAATGAGAGAGTGAGTCACAAAGACATGGAAGCACACAGTATTTGGCAGTGAAAGGAGGAGGAAAATGGGACAGTAGCTTAAAGAGACGTGGCTCATGTGGAGGCCTTTTTCAAAATAGGAGACACCTGAGTGTGTTTGAGAATGAGAAACGGGAGCCCAGAAAAAGGAATCAATTTAAACTATGAGGGAGAAAAGAATTCATTCAACAAGTTCCCTTGAGGAGATGGGAGAGGATGGAATCAAGACACAGGTGGAGAGCACAGACATAGAAAATAAGACAGGGGCTTCCCTGGTGGTGCAGTGGTTGAGAATCCTCCTGCCAATGCAGGGGACACGGGTGCGAACCCTGGTCTGGGAAGATCCCACACGCCATGGAGCCGCTAATCCCATGCACCACAACTACTGAGCCTGCACTCTAGAGCCCGTGAGCCACAATCACTAAAGCCCGTGCACCTAGAGCCCGAGCTCGGCAACGAGAGAAGCCACCGCAATGAGAAGCCCTCGCACCACAATGAAGAGTAGCCCCTGCTCGCCACAGTTAGAGAAAAGCCCGCACGCAGCAAGGAAGACCCAACGCAGCCAAAAATTAATTAATTAATTAATTAATTGGGAAAAAAAAAGAAAAGAAGACAGTCTTTTACTCTGAGGAAGGCAGTGATGGATAGTGACAGAGATTTTTTTTAGGTGAAGAGAAGTTTGGATAATGGAGTTCATGTCATTGGCCTCTGTGTTCTCAGTAATATTAAGAGCTAATATTTACTAAGCATTCACCATGGTAGTGGCCTAAACAACTCATATATTAATTCATTTAATCCTCACAACCACTTCATAAGATAGGTACTGTGGTTATTCCCATTTTGCAGTGAAGGAAGCAGAGTCAGTGAGGAGTGAAATAACTTCAATAAGTTCCCACAGGTAATACACGATAGAACTTATATTTCTACCTGTGACGTAGGAAGGGAGTGAGGTGATTTGCCAAGATTAAAGGAGGAAGTGGTAGAAAAGGAAGGAAAAAGGGAAACTGGGGACTTGAAGTACATTAGGAAAGTTTAAAAGAGTCAAAGTGAAAAGTATGCTACTGAGAATGCGATTCAAGTTAGACTTCTTTGGGGACTTCCCTGGTGGCACAGTGGTTAAGAATCTGCCTGCCAATGCAGGGGACACGGGTTCCATCCCTGGTCCAGGAAGATCCCACATGCCACGGAGCAAATAAGCCCGTGCACCACAACTACTGAGCCTGTGCTCTAGCGCCTGAGAACCACAACTACTGAGCCCATGTGCCACAACTACTGAAGCCCGTGCACCTAGAGCCTGTGCTCTGCAACAAGAGAAACCACCGCAGTGAGAAGCCCATGCACCACAACAAAGAGTAGCCCCCGCTCACCACAACTAGAGAAAGCCCATGCACAGCAACGAAGACCCAACGCAGCCAAAAATAAATAAATTAAATTAAATTAAATAAGAAAAATGTTCTTCAAAAAAAAAAAAGACCTCTTCCAGAGCGGCAGTCCCATCTCTCCCCCACAGAGACAACGTCTCCACTTGAAGACTCCACAACTGAGATATGATTAATTCTTCACTCAGTTTTAGGTGATTCAGCCCCTCCTTTCAAGTTCCTGGGCTCTGGGTCTGCCCATCGCACAGGATTCTCCTGGTAAAGCCGAAGACGGCAGAGAATTATTCTGACTGTCAGAGACCTGGCCCAAAGCCACCCACATACCTGGGCAGCTTTACTGAACCTATAAAGTGCATACTTTATATTGGCATTAAGTTGGCATCTCAGTAGGCCCTGTGATTCAAGGAAGATTTTCTAACTTAAAGTGAGTTAAAAAGGAACAGAAAATTTCTTGCTGAGATTGTCCCTGTAGCCCTTACCACAGGTAACAAACCTGCTTTTTCAAAACCACATTTGAACTTGATAAAAACTTTTTATATGTTCCATAATTATTTATGTCACCAAGGAAACAGAAGAATTCACAAGAAGCCAAATCGTCTCTATTCTCTTCCTCAAATGTCAGTGATATGTTGGCAGAGCTTCTTAGAGGAGTGAGAACAGAAAAGCAGCAGCACTAAAAAGCCAAAAACCTCCTCGGTATAGAGACATCAGTCAAAAATGTCACAGAAAGGCAAATTGGATTGAGAATAGTTTCCAGGCAAATTGGCATCACTGATATTATTTCCTCCAGCAATATGTGTTAGTATTTTTTCACATTGTGAAGAACACCCAACTTCCTAACTATAATTCTCTTGAAGTATCGACATTCACAGAATTCAATATTCCAGCTCCCATGCACAAGTAGAGCTGGACTGATGAGGTTTCATGACTCAAAAGGATAAATACTGGCACAAATGCATATAAGCAAGGCAGCCTGGATATTTAGCTAGACAACCAATTGGGAATCAAACTCAGATACAAAGATGGAGAGATCCATTGTTCCTGAGATGTGAACAAGAAGCAAACACAGCACAAAATGGAACTGGGTTTAAGAATGTGTCATGTGAATCCGCCTACAGACAACTCTGGGAACTGTTCCTGAAATGGGAGGAGGCTGTCATCACCTCTCCCTCGGTAGCACCATGTGCCAAAGAAATGATTTTCGTTTTGGAAGTGCATTTTGATATGCTGTCTCCCTTCCCTCATTTCCCTCCTCCCCACTCTGGGAAACAAACTTGATGCTCACTAACCTCTGCCTTTGCTGTCTGAGGAAGGAAGTGGGGGGAGTTTTACAATCCCCTGTGAAGCCAAGGCTGCCCCTGCCATTACCCAGGCGGGTATGCTCTCTGCTTCCTCCTGGTGGATATGGAGGGAAGACTGATTCCTTGTAGTGAGGTGTAAAGAGAGCTAAATTGTGGCAATTGAGAGACCTCCAGCGGAGGTCAGTTCAGAAGGACTGATGGCTATAAGCTCTGACCTGCTTCTTCATTCTTTGTGGACAGACATAAGCAGAGTGATGAATGGCAACATCTAGTCCTTTCCTGGAAGAGAAGGCTACAGGTTTTCTAACTGCACTGTTTAAAGGCTCAGGAAACATCAGCCGCACCTGTACTCCATCAGACTTGAGTTTAGGCTGTCAAAGCCATTGCATTAATAGCTAACAATTGTTATCCAGCCACAGTCCCTGGGGCTCCTCACACATAAGCAAGTAGTGTCTTATAACAGAAGATTGTCTTCTAATTACCCTTTTGAATCAGAGCTAGATGTTATGCATCCACACGTGCAAGTAAGTCACAGATTGAGGATAATTTGTGATCATGCCACCTGACCTTAAGCTGTCTGCAAGTCTTTTCGAGAAGATTTTATATAGCCCTGAAGCCCCACCAAGACCCTGCCTCTCCTAGCAGAACAAGAAGATACCCGCAGATTCTAAAAGTCTGTCTTTCCCCCATTCCTTTTGCTCCTTGGACAGGCTAAAACCCCCTCTTGAGTTTTATGTTGTATTTCATACCCTCTTAGTCACTGCTTAACTATATAGATTCTGATCCTTATGTCTCTACCAGAGATCGGCTCTTATTTTCTCTTAGTCATCTCTCCCGTTCCCCTCTCCTATTGGTTTAGAGTTATCTCACCATAATCACACAGAAGGCCCTCCTTGCTACTCCATTATTTTTTGTAAAAAAGATTTTTTTGATGTGGACCATTTTTAAAGTCTTTATTGAATTTGTTACAGTATTGCTTCGGTTTTATGTTTTGGTTTTTTGGCTGTGAGGCATATGGGACCTCAGCTCCCTGACCAGGATAGAACCTGCACCCGCTACACTGGAAGGCGAAGTCTTAACCACTGGACAGCTAGGGAAGTCCCATCCATTATTTATTCCTATAGCATTTTCAAGTTCATCCCCCTACCAGTGCACACACACACACACACACACTCAGTATTTACATGGGGTCCAGGTGTTCTGGGCCCAAGTAGACTTCTTCTAAATGGACATGCAGAGCCTGCATCCATAGCTTTTAGGGAACTTGGTCCTAGAATACTGGCGTAACTGAATGAAGGGAGAGCAAAACTGTGAGTTGTGAATACTGGAGGTGGATCACTGTCCATAGAGCAGAAAACAAGACCCACTGAAAAGACAGACTTCATGTTGATCCCAGTGACCCAGCAGCTGTTTTCCAAGTTCTCATTAACATTTCCCGTTGGCCTAGGGTATAGGGAAATTCTGAAATCGTACTAATAGCACCCTTTCTAACAGGCATACTGAGGGATGGAAAGCTTGTGTGTTGGGGAAAGCAATTTCATCCTAGGTTACAGCCATCACAATTAACACTTGTGTTGTCATTTGCAATATACAAAGCCCTTTTATAAATGAGAGCTGATCTCCACAGCCTTCTAGTGAAAAGGCCAGAGAAAGTGTTCTTATCTTCATTTTATAGATGCAGAAGGTTCCGAAGGGTTTAGTGACTCATCCAGGGTCAAGCAGGACAAAAGAGAAAACAAAGCAGAATAAGAGGAGGGAAAACTCAAGAATGAAAGAAAGAGATAAAGTGAACTGCCTTCAAATATCTTCTGTCATCTCAGGCCCTACGATGTAGGGGACCCTCTGACAGTTTGGGGGCAGGGGAGTGCAGCAAAGCCACTCAGCTCTACTAGTCCCCAAACTGTGAACTCCCAGACAATGCTGCAGAGGAAACCTGGGAAGTTAGCCCACAGCTCTTCCCCAGGATGGCGGCTGTGGAAACACTGGCTTTATCTTTAATTAAAACTGCAAGCTTCCTTCTTTACTTTCTTATGCATATTTAATGAGTCACTAAAAACTGTTAACCAGGAGTTGGGTTAATATTATCTTGCACAGAGCCCTGCCTTTCTGTCTTTTCCCTCCCACCCTCACACTCCCAAGTTTTTCTGCTCCTGCTGCTGCTGCTGTTGGCCTTTTTCTCCTTCCTCAGAATCACTCACTTCCTCTCCCTATTTCGCATGAGTCTTTCCCTCCCCACTCCTCCTCCTCACTGTTTCCCTCCTATGCTCCTGGAGAAACCAAACAGCTCCACTGTAAGGACTCTGGGAAACACAAGGAACAGACTGACCTGGTGAGTGGAACACATCACAGGAAACCAAGCTGATATCCTAGGGCCAATCAGCCAGGGCTGATCTGGAGTTTCCCTGCTGTCCTATTGGCAGCAACTCCAGGGAGTCCAGATGGTCCTAGAAAAATCTCTGGCCCAACGATAAAATGGCAGCATTGATTTTAAGCCCCTAGAAATGTTGAATTGCTGTTTATGGACTCTGGAATCAGGTTGAATCTGGGACCTCTGATAGCTGGAATATGACCTAAATCTACAGGGAGTCTCATGTGGTCTCACCCAAGGGTCCTGAAACCCTGGGCATAGTCAGGAGCTGCCTCAGATGGTGCTGATGGAAGGAACGTCAGGGCGGGCCTGAAGACTGGGAGAGACATAAGCCACTCCTTGGAGTGGGGAAAGGGACAGACCAGAAGCTTCCTGCCGGAAAGACATAAGTTTCAGAAGCTCCTCTACACCCCAGGACCTCAGGGAGGGATAGCATTGGGCTGAACACATCATCCACACATTTGTAATCCTGCATGGTGCCAAAATGCTGTCCTGAGTCTAGCACAAGGGACATGAGCACATGCAGACATCCTCTCCTTGTGGAGAAAGGTGCTCCTTCTGGTGCTGGGAGCCAGTTATATTCTGCTTTAACTTTTGTTTTAAAATAGTATTATAGGGACTTCCCTGGTGGTCCAGTGGCTAAGACTCCGCACTCTCAATGCACGGGGCTGGGGTTTGATCCCTGGTCAGGGAACTAGATGCCACATGCTGCAACTAAAGATCCTGTGTGCCACAACGAAGACCCGACGCAGCCAAATAAATAAATAAATAGCATTATAAAAGGTAACAATGTGTCCTTTATGGAGCCCATTTTCCCCTTCCTCACTGCAATCTGAGTGGACATTTTTGCAGCTAAGAAAAGGGGTTGCAGCAGTGAATGAGCAGGAGCCATAAGCCACAGCCCTGAGTCTCCAGCCTTAGGGTTGGAGCAGAAGAAGTGCCAGAGCAGCTGAGAGAAAGAGAATCTAAGAGACAAACGGGGAGAAGAGTTTTCTTACCCAACTGATCATGAGAGCAGAAGAATCTGGGATCCCTAAAGGCAAATGACATAGGGCATGGGCAAAACGGCAGCCATCCTGACGGCAGGACTTTCTGGAGAAAATAAGCTGCCGACTGGGTTAGAACAATCCAGTAGAGAAATGACTTCTTTATCCACGAAATTACTCCAGGAATTTGGCTGGAGAACATGGTGGAGGCAGCACAAACCCAAAATCACAGAGCTAAGAAGAATCCTAAAGATCACCTAGAGGTTTGGGGGTTGTTGGGTTTCTGTTTTTGGTTTTGTTTTTGTTTTAACAGAACTAGGATCTACTGGAGGGGCTGTAGACAGAATATTTCAAGCCAGAGGAGTTACATACAGGGTCCAGGAAAGGAAGGCCTGATCCTGGCAACCCCAGTAGTAGGACCTGGCCTTCCCAGGACTGGAGGTGACACAGAAAAAAACAGAAGGGAAGCAACTCAGTCTTTCTGGGACTTCTACATGCTCCGGGAAAGCTCTGTCCATGGAAAAAGGTCAACAGCTTGAACATAGTCAAAGGATAAGAGTTAGAACAAGCTCTAAGGGGGAATGAGATCTCTTTTAATTCAGAAGAATCCCCTTTGTGTATCCCCCATGTGTATACTTCTCTCTTCTGCTCACATGGCATTTGCTTTATGACAATGATTCTCAAGGGGCTGGAGGGTGGGGAAAAAGCAGAGCAGATTCCCCGGGGTAGGCAAGAAAGGAAGGTGCTGTGGGCGTTTATAGTTTGTAAAGTTTCCCAACTGACTCTGGTATGTTCCTCTCTCTGCCTCGCTGAGAACCGCTGCTCTAGAAGTCACCTGGAGGGAAAAGAAAGAAAGGCTGCTGATTTGTGGGGGTCAGCGTGCCTTCTGCTGGTCCACCTAGAGTTGTAGCAAAAGGAATATAGTTTTTAAAATTACCATATCAATGGTGCATCCAATCTGGTATGATCTCAAACTCTTTGTCTTAATCCACTTGGGCTGCTCTAACTGAGTATCATAGACTGGGTGGCTTATACACAACAGAATTTTACTTCTTGCAATTCTGGAGGCTGGGAGACCAAGATCAAAGCACCAGCAGATTTGGTATCTAGTGAGGGCTCACTTCTTGGTTCACAGACAGCTGTCTTCTTGCTGCATCCTCACATGGAAGAAGGGTCAAGGGAGCTCTCTAGGGTCTCTTTTATAAGGGCACTAATCTCATTCACAAGGGTTCCACTCTCATGACCAAATCACTTCCCAAAGGACACACCTTCCAGTACCTCACATTGGGGATTTCAACGTATGAATTTTGCGGGGGTACGAACCTTCAGTCTATGGCACTCTTCAGTCAACCTCAAAATTACTTTAGCGCCACCCCAGGAATTTCATGTTAAGATGTAAGAACCTTACAGGGAGATAACATGATCCAAACTAAATCTTCTCTCCTCCAAAATTAGAAGGATTATTATATGAAAAAGGTAGTAGACTTGTTCTTGATTTATTGATTCAGTTAGTCAACAAGTATTTATTCAAGACTGTATTAGTTCTCTATTTCTGCTGTAACAAATTAGAGCAAATTTAGTGGTTTAAAACAACATACATTTGTTATCTTATGGTTCTGGATGTCAGAAGTTCAAAGTAGGTCTCACTGGGCTAAAATCAAGGTGTTGGCTGGGCTGTTTTCCTGGAGGCTCCAGGAGGGAATCCAATTTCTGTTGTTTCCAGTTTCTAGAGGCTGCCCACATCCCTCGGCTCATGGCCCCTTTCATCTTCAAAGCCACGTCCAGCAATGGACAAGGAGTCCTTCTCACACCATCTCTGATTTTCCCCCTTCTGCCTCACTCTTCCACTCATAAGGACTCTCTTGATCACACTGAGCCCCGACAGATAATCCAGGATAATAAGCCCATCTCCAGGTCAGTTGATTAGCAAACTTAATCCCATCTGCAACCTGAATTCCCCTTTGCCATGCAAGCTAGCATATTCACAGGTTATTGGGATTAAGAAATAGACATTTTTGAGGAGCCATTACTCTGCCTACCACAGAGGCTAGCGCAGTCTCAGTAATATTCCAGAGGCTGCTCCAGGGAGCAGAAGCATGACCAGTGAGTGGCAGTCAAAATGCTCAGTTTGTGGGCTTCCCTGGTGGTGCAGTGGTTGAGAGTCCGCCTGCCGATGCAAGGGACACGGGTTCGTGCCCCAGTCCGGGAAGATCCCACATGCCTGCCGTGGAGCGGCTGGGCCCGTGAGCCATGGCCACGCCTCCGGAGCAAGTGCTATGCAATGGGAGAGGCCACAACAGTGAGAGGCCCGCATACCGCAAAAAAAAAAAAAAAAAAAAAAGCTCAGTTTGTTATTGTAAATCATACCTCAACAAAGCTTTTAAAAAGTTAAAGCTTGACATTCAAGGCCCCCCATAACCTAATAGTTATGGCTACCGCTTTTTGAGAGTTTACTATGACTTTATATATTATCACCAATTATCCTCACAACAGCCCTGTGAGGCAGGGGACACTCTATTCCCTTTCTATAGCTCAGAGAGATAAAGTGAATGGCCCAGGCTCATGCCTCTAGGCAACAGCAGAACCGTGATTGGAGCTGAGTCTGTGTGAACTCCACGGCCTATGCACTAACCTCCAGGATCTTCTTTCAGCACATCCGCCACACTCCACCAAGGCACCCTGTGCCCCAGTTCTAAGGATGAGGTCACCGAACCAACATGTACACTCCCATTGCAACATCCCTAAAGGATCCATTTCAAAGCTGCTTCCTCTGAGAAGCCTTCCTTGTCCCCTTCACTCACAAGTCCTTGCCTCTTCTTGTGGGTGACATAGCTCTACTGACCACTTCCAACAGAGTGGTTTTCAGTCTTTCTTATGGTGGTATGTTACAGATCACCTTCTTTCACTAGATTCGAATCTCTCTGAGAGTGGGAGCCCTTCTTGCTCATTTTTGTAACCTCGTAGTGCCTTGTCAATTCATTGTGCATTGTGCATTCAAAACTGTTTTTTGAGATACTTTGAGTCAAGATGGCTCTGTGAGTTCACTCTTTAGGCACTCCCTCTGCTCAAAATACACAGCAGGGATAGATAAAACATTAAAAGAAAACACCAAAATGACAGGGCTGAGCTCAAAAATAAGATTATCATCTCTGTGGCTCTGAACTAAATAGAAACACAAAGTCATGCGCAGGACTGAAGCCTCAAGGCTACAAGAATCCTAGTAGAAATCAGGGGTGGCAGCCAGGCACTTGGGGGAAAAAATGATCCAGTCTGGGTCAGGGGCTAGAGTCAGGCTTAGTGCTTAAAGCCAGGGCTTGGGACAGTTTCTCCACTAGAGGAATGAGACTGACAAACATAGTCCCTGACAGCTGCCAGAGAGATAGCTTACTTGGGGTATAAAGGACATTTTATATAAATAATAAACGATTTAGGGTTGGATGATAATGAAAACAATATATGGCAAAATTAGTGGAGTGGAGGAAGACTACAAAAGCAGCAAAGTGCCACTGGGGTAGTAAAGCAAAGACCCATGGATAACATCTCCACAAACCTAGGTGGCAAATTATTCCTCTGAACCCACAAATTCAGGCAGGCAAGAATAAATCCTATCAGCTATAAGACTTGTGTGGGATCAGGCAAAAAAAGACCAAGAGAAAAAAATTGTATTGTTATATCGTTTTGCTTTATCCAGAAAGCAATGGAGTAACATTTAAGACAGTCAAAGACAGAAAATGTGAACACAGATTCTGTATCCAGCCAAACTGATCTTCAAGTATAAAGGCTGTAGAGAAACTGTTAGGAATATTGCAAACACTCAGAGACTACTGTTCATCCTGAGAGTTCTATGAGTTATTTCTGAGAAATCAACCAAAAAAAAGAGTTTCAGATAACTAAAAAAAAAGAAAGAGAGACATAGACATAAAGACTGGCAGCTAGAATGTAATGTGTGAGTAACTCAGCTTTGACTCTACGTAAGAGGACAACCCCTTAGGAAAATGTGGGACAACGAGATGGAAGGAACCAGGATCACTAAATAAGCTTCTGGAAAAGAGCTACCTACTAGCCTTAGACTTTTCACCTCTAGACAGTTGGATGAGATCAAAAGAAACTATTTTGTTTGAGCCATTGTATTTTGTATTCTCTTTGTTATATCAATTTACCCTGTATTCTAATACTATAAAAATTGCTACATGGAAGTGGAGTTGCTACCATAACAAGAACCTAAAATACAGGGTTTTGGCTTACTGGTAAGGCAGCCTATGACAAAGAAACAGATTTTGTGGGCTGGATATTTGGTGACATGTCAGAATTTCTGGAAAAACTCTTCCCTGTGAAAACTTGGAAGACAGTCCTATGGAGCTATCAGCTCTAGGGAAAATGGTTGGGAAAAGCCATAATGTTAGTATTGCTCTTAGATATGCCAAGGCAGCTCCCTGCCCCAGGCCCTGCACCTGCCAGGGAGTCCCGCGCTGTGATGTGCCCTCCTCCAGTGGCTGGGATTGGCAAGAGCCAGAAATGCCATAGTGGTGGGAAACTCCAGTCTGATTCTTCTAAATGTCCCTCTGATGCCTGGGATTGGTCACAGCCAGCAGCACCATCTAGGCAGAGTACCTGAGCCCAGACTGGACCTGAGTGGGCCCTGGGGACCACTTCTCTTCTGGGCTCTCTCCAACTCTCTTTACTGACCCATCCCCAGGCTATAGTTATGATTTGTCCTTTTTTTTTTTTTTTAATTGAACTGTCCTTGTCTGGTTAATAAATGGTGCCTAGATAATTAGATATGCATAGGAGGAAAAAATAAATTACCTTATACCATATACAAATATAATTCCAGATAAAGACCTTGATTTAAAAAGAAAATCTTTAAAACTTTACAAAGAATATGTAGGAGAATATCTATACAACTTTGGGGGTAGGAAATAATTTCTTAAACAAGTCACAAAAAGATATAAAGTTGGGACTTCCCTGGTGGTCCAGTGGTTAAGAATCCTCCTTCCGGGGCTTCCCTGGTGGCGCAGTGGTTGAGAAGCTGCCTGCCAATGCAGGGGATACGGGTTCAATCCCTGGTCTGGGAAGATCCCACATGCCCCGGAGCAACTGGGCCCGAGAGCCACAACTACTGAGCCTGCGTGTCTGGAGCCTGTGCTCCGCAACAAGAGAGGCCACGACAGTAAGAGGCTCACGCACAGCAATGAAGAGTGGCCCCCACTCGCCGCAACTAGAGAAAGCCCTTGCACAGAAACAAAGACCCAACATAGCCAAAAATCAAAATTAATTAATTAATTAATTAAAAAAAAAAAAAAAAAGAATCCTCCTTCCAAAGCAGGGGATGCAGGTTCGATCCCTGGTCGGGGAACTAAGATCCCACATACTGCGGGGCAACTAAGCCAGCACACCATAACTACTGAGCCCATGTGCCCCAACTAGACAGCCCACACACCACAACTACTGAGCCCACGCACTCTGGAGCCCGTGTGCCACAACTATAGAGAAACCCACATGCAGCAACTAGAGAAGCCCACGTGCCACAATGAAGAGCCTGCACGCTGCAACAAAAGATCTTGCATGTCACAACAAAGATCCCACGTGCCACAACTGAGACCCGACGCAGCCAAATAATAAAATTAAAAATTTTTTTTAAATCCTCTTAGAAAAAAGCTATAAAGTAAAATATTAACACATTTGACTAGATTAAAAATTTTAACTTCCGTGCAAAAACAGACAAACTTCGGTGCAAAAGACAAGTTGCAACCAGGAAAAGACAGTTTGTTGTAGACAATTAAAGAAAAACACAGTGTCCTGTAAATATTTGAAATTATGCTCACTAGTAATTGATGAAATATAAATAAAAACAAAAATGAGATATTGGGCTTCCCTGGTGGCACGGTGATTAAGAATCCACCTGCCATTGCAGGGGACACCGGTTCGAGCCCTGGTCTGGGAAGATCCCTGGTCTGGGAAGATGCCGTGGAGCAACTAAGCCTGTGTACCACAACTACTGAGCCTGCGCTCTAGAGCCCGTGTCCCCCAACTACTGAAGCCCACGCGCCTAGAGCCTGTGCCCTGCAACAAGAGAAGCCACCGCAATGAGAAGCCAGTGCACTGCAACAAAGAGTAGCTCCTGCTCGCCACAACTAGAGAAAGCCCATGCACAGCAACAAAGACCCAACACAGCCAAAAATAAAATAAATAAATTAAATAAATAAATTTATTTTTAAAAAATGAGATATCATATTACAGCCATCAGAATGTTAAAAAAAAAATTTTAAGTACTACTGGGAATGTGGAGCAATGGGAACTCTCAGTCAGTGCTGGGGAAAATGTTAGTTTTACAGCCACTTTGAGAGAGAGCTTGGCAATATCTAGCAGAGTTGGAGATTCCTAAGACCCAGCTTGAAATTTTGCTGTGCATGTAAGAGATAGACCTAAGCAAGAATGTTCATTGCAGAGAAAACCATAATTCAGAAAGATACTGGACTTCCTTGGTAGTCGCGTGGGTAAGACTCCACACTCCCAATGCAGGGTGCCCAGGTTCAATCCCTGGTCAGGGAACTAGAGCCCACATGCCACAACTAAAGATTCCTCATGCTGCAACAAAGATCCTGCGCATTGCAACAAAGATCCTGCACGCCACAACGAAGACCTGGCGCAGCCAACATAAATAAATAAATAAAATATTTTTAAAATGATACATACACCCCGATGTTCATCACAGCACTATTTACAATAGCCAGGACATGGAAGCAACCTAAATGTCCATCGACAGAGGAATGGATAAAGAAGATGTGGTACATATACACAATGGAATATTACTCAGCCATAAAAGGAACGAAATAGTGCCATTTGAAGAGACGTGGATAGACCTAGAGACTGTCATACAGAGTGAAGTAATTCAGAAAGAGGAAAACAAATATATAACATCACTTATATGTGGAATCTAGAAAAATGGTACAGATGAACTTATTCGCAAAGCAGAAATACAGACACAGAGGTAGAGAACAAACTTATGGATACCAAGGGGGTAAGGTGGGGGGATGAATTGGGACATTAGGATTGACACATATACACTACTATGTATAAAACAGATAACTAATGAGGACCTATTGTATAGTACAGGGAACTCTACTCAATGCTCTGTGGTGACCTAAATGGGAAGGAAGTCTAAAAAAGAGGGGAAATACATATATGTATAACTGACTCACTTTGCTGTACAGCAGAAACTAACACAACATTGCAAAGCAACCATACTCCAATAAAAATTAATTTTAAAAAATTAAAAATTAAAAAAAAAATTTTTTGAAAAGAATGTTCATTGCAACGTTGTTCAAATTATTGATACAAAAAAGTAGAAACTAATTGTCCATCAATAGAGAACAGAAAAATTGTGCTGTGTTCATACAATGGAAAAACGTACAGCAGTTTACGTGAATGAACTAGACATACACATCAAAATGGATGTCTTAAAAAAATAAATCGTATGTACTTATATTTTGTTAATGGATATGTAAATGTAATGAAAGTATAAAACATGCAGGGGGGAGGATAAATACAGTATCAATTTCAAATAACGGATATCTGGGGAGAGGAAGGAGAAAGGGGAATGGGATCAGGAAGTACTACATGGGGGTGGGGATAGGTAAAGAAGATGTGGTACATATACACAATGGAATATTACTCAGCCATAAAAGGAACGAAATAGTGCCATTTGAAGAGACGTGGATAGACCTAGAGACTGTCATACAGAGTGAAGTAATTCAGAAAGAGGAAAACAAATATATAACATCACTTATATGTGGAATCTAGAAAAATGGTACAGATGAACTTATTCGCAAAGCAGAAATACAGACACAGAGGTAGAGAACAAACTTATGGATACCAAGGGGGTAAGGTGGGGGGATGAATTGGGACATTAGGATTGACACATATACACTACTATGTATAAAACAGATAACTAATGAGGACCTATTGTATAGTACAGGGAACTCTACTCAATGCTCTGTGGTGACCTAAATGGGAAGGAAGTCTAAAAAAGAGGGGAAATACATATATGTATAACTGACTCACTTTGCTGTACAGCAGAAACTAACACAACATTGCAAAGCAACCATACTCCAATAAAAATTAATTTTAAAAAATTAAAAATTAAAAAAAAAATTTTTTGAAAAGAATGTTCATTGCAACGTTGTTCAAATTATTGATACAAAAAAGTAGAAACTAATTGTCCATCAATAGAGAACAGAAAAATTGTGCTGTGTTCATACAATGGAAAAACGTACAGCAGTTTACGTGAATGAACTAGACATACACATCAAAATGGATGTCTTAAAAAAATAAATCGTATGTACTTATATTTTGTTAATGGATATGTAAATGTAATGAAAGTATAAAACATGCAGGGGGGAGGATAAATACAGTATCAATTTCAAATAACGGATATCTGGGGAGAGGAAGGAGAAAGGGGAATGGGATCAGGAAGTACTACATGGGGGTGGGGATAGGGCTTCAACTGTATCTGTAACGTTTTATTTCTTTAAAAAAAAAAAGCCAAATATGGAAAAAGTTTGAGTTTTTTTTTTTAGAGCTGGGTGATGGACACACACCCAGCTTTATATTTGTCTCAATACCTTTCTGAGTGTTAGAAATATTTTCTAATTTAAAAAATATTGAGGGATTATTTTCGCCCTTGTTTTCTTCATAGATAGTATGGGGATAATTCTCACAGCATAGATTTGTGGTTAAGGGCATGTGAAAGTTACTTAACTTTTCTGTGCCTCATTGGGAAAAATGCGGATAAGAGTCTCCAGCCCAAACCATTGTTAAGAATATTAAATACGTTAATAATGTAAAGCTCTTTAAAAAACAAAGTAAACCGTTGTGTTTATTAAATAAGCTAGGACATATTATAGTTTGAGGATTAAAAATAATAAAGTTTACAAAGGTATAAGAAGAATGCCTAGTCTGGAGTAAATGCCTGAACAGAGTGTTAGAAACAATAATTATAGTTTGAAATAGTTTCCAACTATCAAAAAAGGACCCATGATCTGATTAAAAGAAATAATGGAATTAGAAGAAGGCAGCACAGTTCTAAAAATATTCAATGTATTTCTAGAAGACACTACTGATGCATTGAAAACCTCAGTTTCCATAAGGTTTAACACTTTTCTCATCCCAAGTTTGCAACTGAGAGTAATGAGAGATAGTGCTGGTAGAAATACATGCTGTAATTTACCATAAAAGTCTGAGCAAGTAACAAATGATTCTGGCTCTCCTTTTTTTCTCATTTGTAAATTTCAGTAGTTGGACCAAGGTACCTCTAGGTCACAAACGAGAAAGATTTCCTAACAAATGAAGATTTAAATGTTTTGAGGACCACATTTATTATTTTCATCCATTTTACATGTTATGTTTACGTTTTACATAATATAACATTTCATTTCAATAAAAGACTGCTACTAATCTTTAAAAATATATTGAAAAATTGTTGAATTGGGCTATGGTTTGGGGCTTGTCAAAAGAAAAAAAAAACACACAACCTAAGAGTTGCGAGTTACGTTGTATTCGGGGATTTTACTGTGGACTATAGCCTGGGAGACGGCCTCTCCTCTCATATAGCTCTGAGGAACTTACCAAAGACGTAAGGGAGCAGCCACGATATATAGGAGTCTTTGCTGAAAAACTACAAGTAGCTGAACATCGAAATCACTGCTAATCACAAAAAAACAGACCTCTAAAGTTAATGATTTTAGCACTTTTCTAGGTCCAGGAAGATGCAAGAATCTGGGCTCATTGAAATTATTCCTTTGATATGCACCTTAACTGTCTAGGGCCAGCATCCTGTTTTTCTCCGTCCTGAATTCCCCTCCAGGTGCACCCTGGGGGTTAGGAGCAGAGGCCCAGTGGCTAATGGCTTGATAGTGGGGCAGCCTTTGTAGTTTACTGAAGTAGCAGCCAGTATTTCTTGTCCACAGGCTCTAGCAATCTCCTGGGAGTCTCTAGTTACATTCTGCCCAGTAAGCATTTGCAGACCTTGTTTCCGTGTGGCATCCCCACACCTCCAGCCACCCGGTTAGGACACCCTGGGCCTCCACTCGGCTGGGATGGCTCCGCCCACCTAGCTCTCTCCTCCTCTGCCCTGCCTTAGCGTCCCCCCACTCCTTAGCTCCTCCTCGACAGACTTAGTAACACTTTCCTAGTTTCCCAAAGCACAAGCTCCTTGGGCGAAAATAATTGTGCTCACAGTTCTCTTATATTCTTTGCGGCCAAGTCAATCCTTGTTGAGTTGAATTTTACCGCCGGATAGGACAAACTTAAGACAGCTTTAACAAAAAATGTTATTCCCAGACGCAGGCCTTCAGAGACGGTGGAAATGGGAGAACCCAACCGTTGACCTCCGGGCGGGGGAGCGCTCACTCCGGCCACCGCAGCCGCGCTCGGCTCCCGGGCCTGCAGCTGGGGCCCCTCCACGCCGCCTGGGACAAAGAGGCTTGTGTCCCGCCGCCCTGCGGGAGCCTTTCTCTGCCGGCCGCCGAGAGGCCTCTGCGGAAGCATGGGCGGAGCGAATTGTGTGCGACCCCGCGCTTGGCCCGGCTCTCTGGTGGGCCAGACGAGCTCGCCGGCTAGGCCGCTCTAGCCCCGGCCCCGCGTGCTGGAGCCTCTTCGGGCACAGCCGCCCGGTCCCGGCCCCTACTCCTCCCGACGCTCCCCTTGTCGGAGCCGGTGCGCAGAAAGGCGCCTGCGGCAATAGCGTGAACTTTGCTCAAAGTTCAGGCACAGCCCTCCGACTGGGGGCCTTTTGGGTTCTCAAGGGTAGAAATGTAAAATTCCTACTTCCCTTTTAATGATCCGGGAGCCTCCTCCACCTCTGTGTCTTAGGCAGAGCCCAAACAGCTTCTCTCCTTTGCTTTATCCCAGGGAAAAACTGAAGGATTGTGGGGGAAAAGAGAGAAGTCGTGCCTAACAGTAACTGAACTTCAGCCAATTGCCAGGTACTTTTCTAGGCACTTAGATACTGTTTTAGTTAATCCTCAAAAGGGCTTGTGAAATACATATTGTTTTCACATTCTGTCTTTACATTCTTAGAAAACTGAGGTTAGGACTTAACTGGTGGTCCAGTGATTAAGGCTCCACGCTTCCTGGGACTTCCCTAGTGGTGCAGTGGTTAAGAATCCGCTTGCCAATGCAGAGGTCACAGGTTTGAGCCCTGGCCCAGGAAAATCCCACATGCTGCAGAGCAACTAAGCCCGAGCGCCACAACTACTGAAGCCTGCGCTCTAGATCCCATGCTCCACCACAAGAGAAGCCACACCAATGAGAAGCCCGCGCACCGCAGCAAAGAGTAGCCCTGCTCGCCGCAACTAGAGAAAGCCTGCGCTCGGCAACAAAGACCCAACGCAGCTAAAAATAAATAAATAAATAAAAGAAATTTAAAAGAAAAAAAAGTCTCCACGCTTCCAATGCAGGGGGCGCAGGTTTGGTCCCTGGCAGGGGAACTAAGATCTCACAAGCAGATTGGCGTGGCCCCCCCCCCCAAAAAAAAAAAAAGAAAAAGAAAACCTGAGGTTAAAATTTTCCCCTCTGTGTCTGCCCTAGGCAGGCACTGGTTAACAACTTTATCATCCACCAAATCCTCCTCCAGTTACATATACATTTCCCTTTCCCCTTATTCCCACGTCATTTAATGAATATTTATTGAGTGCCTACTGTGTACAAATGTGTGTGCGGTGTTGGGGGGGAGCTTCTGTAATGAATAAAGCAGACAAGGTCCCTGTGGTCACAAAACCGGGGGTGGGTGGGGCGAATCACAACTAATTATTATAATACAAAAGGGGAATGAGAGTCCTGAAGACGAATTCCCCAGGTGCTGGAGGAGGAGGCTTTATAATCTGATCGGGGTTGGGAGAGGTCAGGGAGCTTTCAGAGCTGTTGTATTAGTTTGGGGGACAGATGAGGTCTGAGGATGCTGATGGCAGGAAGGACCCATTATAAAGAAACTAGGAGGGGATTTCCCTGGCGGTCCACTGGTTAGGACTCCGCGTTTCCACTGCAGGGGGCACGGGTTTGATCCCTGGTTGGGGAACTAAGATCCCATGTGCCTCCCAGCCTGGCCAAAAATAAATAAATATAAAGAAAGAAAGAAAGAAAGAAACTAGGAGGGCTTCCCTGGTGGCACAGTGGTTGAGAGTCTGCCTGCCGATGCAGGGGGACATGGGCTCGTGCCCGGTCCGGGAAGATCCCACATGCCGCAGAGCGTCTGGGCCCGTGAGCCATGGCCGCTGAGCCTGTGCTACGCAACGGGAGAGGCCACAACAGTGAGAGGCCCGCGTACCGCAAAAAAAAAAAAGAAAGGAAAAGAAACTAGGAAACTAGGAGATTGAAATCAACAGGACTTAAAGACTTGTTAATTGTGGAAGGTGACTGAAAAGTTGACCCAGCCTCTCTGCCACCTCTCCCCTCCCACAGTGGGGCACTGGAGAGAAGGAAAAACTAGGTAGATCCCTGGGTTCTGATCCTGATTGAGTTCTTCCTTGCTTTGTGACATCATGGACAAATCACTGTTCTGTAAAGCCTTGGGAGACCTGCATTCCTTCCTTAGACTGCAGGCATGCCATGCCCTATGATGGTGTTCCTTAAACCCTGGGGGGACATTGCAAAAAATATAAGAAGAAGGTGTAGGAAAACTACATTCCTCACTTACAGTAATTCAAATACTGTAGTTGTGGTACTGGAAAATGGGATAAAAAGTCTAGAAATAAACCCAAATACATTTGTGAATGTAGTATACGACCAAGGAAGTAATACAAAGAAATACAGAGAAGATTATTCAAGAAATGTTCAGAAAACATAGATTGTTCAATATGTGATTTGGGGACAATGAATAGCCATCTGGAAGGAAATTAATTTGAATCTATATCTCACTTCCTATTCCAAAATATATTTTAGATGACTCAAAATGAAACAATGAAAAATAAACTTTAGAAGCACTAGAAGAAAACATACGTTTTTAAAAATAATCTTGGAGTAGGAAAGTCCTTTCTAAGTAGTATAACACAAAAGCCAGAAGCCACACACATACACATGCATACACAGACACATTCAAACGACAACAATAAAAAACACCAGATACACTACGTATCACAGACAAAAGAATAATTTTCTTTTAAAATTTATTTTATTTATTTATTTTTGGCTTTGTTGGGTCTTCGTTGCTGTGCGCGGGCTTTCTCTAGTTGCGGCAAGCGGGGCTACTCTTCATTGCAGTGCGCGGGCTTCTCATTGCAGTGGCTTCTCATTGCGGAGCACGGGCTCAGTAGTTGTGGCACACAGGCTTAGTTGCTCCACGGCATGTGGGATCTTCCCGGACCAGGGATCGAACCTGTGTCCCCTGCATTGGCAGGTGGATTCTCAACCATTGCACCACCAGGGAAGCCCCGAAAGAATAATATATATGAGCAGGGACTTCCCTGGTGGCACAGTGGTTAAGAATCCTCCTGCCAATGCAGAGGACACGGGTTCGATCCCTGGTCCGGGAAGATCCCACATGCCGTGGAGCAACTAAGCCTGTGTGCCACAACTACTGAGCCCGCGTGCCACAACTACTGAGCCCGTGTGCCGCAACTACTGAAGCCCGTGCGCCTAGATTCCATGCTCTGCAACAAGACAAGCCACTGCAATGAGAAGCCCACACACCGCAACGAAGAGTAGTGCCCGCTCACCACAACTAGAGAAAGCCCACGTGCAGCAACGAAGACCCAACACAGCCAAAAATAAATAAATAAAATATAAATAAATTTACAATTTAAAAAAAAAAAGAGCAATTATGGGGAATACCCTGGCAGTCCAGTGGTTAGGACTCCATGCTCTCATTGCGGAGGGCCCGGGTTCAATCCCTGGTCAGGGAACTATGAACCCACAAGCTGCACGGTGCAGCCAAAAAGAAAAAGAAAAAAGAAAAAAGAGCACTTACGAATTAGTAACAAGAGACCAACAACTTGGTAAAAAAGTACATGACAGGGGAGGGATAAATTGGGAGATTTGTATTGACATATACACACTACTATATATAAAATAGATAACTAATAAGAACCTAATGTATAGCACAGGGAACTCAATTCAATACTTTGTAATGACCTATATGGGAGTAGAATCTAAAAAAGAGTGGATATATGTACATGTATAACTGACTCACTTTGCTGTACAGCAGAAACTAACACAACATTGTAAATGAACTATACTCCAGTTTTTAAAAATTAATTTAAAAAATTATATGACAAACAGTTCACAGTAAAGAAAATCAAAATGGCTCTTAAAGATATGAAAAGATACCTCACTCATAATAAGAGAAATACAAATCAAAGTTACAATGAAATACCTTTCTCAAGTATCAGATATGCAAAACTCACCTATGGAAGGCAATTTGGCAATATTGACCAAAATTTTAAACGCACATTCCTTTGACTCAGCAATTTCTCTTTTAGGAATTTTCCTATAGCTATATTCATAAGTATGAAGCGATATGCCCCCAAAATTCATTGCAGCACTCTTTGCAATAGCAAAGTATGGGAAACAGATGCATATGTACAGCTCGGGAAAAACCTTCAAATGTAGAGGCTTGTAGGGTATATTAGATTTGAATTACATCTATAAAATTGAAACTATAATTGTACCTACTGCACAGGGTTGTTGTGACGTTTAAATGAATTAAAATACCGAAAGAACTTAGAAAAATATCTGGAATATATACCATTAGCTGTTTACTTACACACATACTGTTAATAAAAAGAACAAGAGGCATAATAGCATGTACAGTTACCTACTATTTGTATAAAAGAAAAATAAGTATTTGGGTAAAATATCCCTTGAAAATTTCACAATTAATCAGTAACTCTGGTTACCTCTGGAGAGAGGAACTGAGGGACCAGCAGCAAGGCAACTTATTTTCACTGTCTACCTTTGTATACCTGTTAAATTTTTTAACCATGTATATTTGACATCTATTTGAAAAGATAAATTAAAGTTTTTAAAGTAGAAAAGTATCAATCAGAAACACATAAAAAGAACCCAAATTTTATAAGACAGAAATTAAATTATGTTCCAATCTTTTCCATTAATGTTATTATGCTGAAATTATATATTGCAGTCATTGAATGATTTTTCAAACACTGCTGCACACTTTCCAATTATTGATGCAGCGTAGTGCTTGCACCTCAAAGTGTGGTCCTCAGGCCAGCGACATCAGCATCACCTTGGGATTTGTTAGAAATGCAGAGTCTCAGGTCCCACCCCACACCTACTGAATCAGAATCTTTATTTTCAACAAGATTCTCAGGTAATTTGACTGTGGCATCTTGTTTGAGGAACGAGGAGCACTGAGCCAGAGGACATAATAAAAAACAAAGATATACAAAACAAAACAAAAACACTGTTCTACTCGTCTCTTCTCTTTGACCCCCCACCTCTCAAAATTGTTGTGGCTCTGAAACCGAGCAGGACCCTGTGGGGGCACTCCTGTGTACAAAAGCCTTTTTGTATACCCCCATTTCTGGTTTGCAGGAAAAAGGCTTCAGCTTCCTAGGCCTTCCCTGAACTCCAAAGGGCAGATTCAAGCAGTTACTAATTAGGGGAATGAGGGAATGCAGAAACAAAGAAAGGCAGTCAAGAAACAATGGGGCAGGTACCTGGTTCCTTCTCAAGGGATATACATTACTGATACAAATCTCCAAGCCCTTCTACTGGAACTAAGGCCTCCACCCATGTGGAGGATGGTAACTTCAGGCAGAGCACATGGACCCAGACTGGTTAGAATCAGAACACCACCCTGTTACCTCACCACCAACCAATCAAAGGAAGGTCACACACCCTGCAGCCCTCCCCCACAAATTCTGTCTATAAGAACTCTTCCCTTGGGAATTCCCTGGCAATCCAGTGGTTAGAACTCCACGCTTCCACTGCAGGGGGCACGGGTTTGATCCCTGGTTGGGGAACTAAGATCCCACAAGCCTTGCGGGCACAGCCAAACAAACAGAAACAAACAAACAAAATTCTTCTCCCCAAACTATTGGGGAGTTCGGCCTTTTTGAGCAAGAGCTGCCTGTTCTCCTTGGTGGGTCTTTGCAGTAAACCTTTCTCTGCTCTGAACTTCACCATTTTGGTTTGTTTGGCCTCACTGTGCATCAGTCACATGAACTTGGGTCCGACAACAGCTTGATGATTCTGGAAAACACTGCTGAGTGAAAGAAGGCAAACACAAAATAATCCAACCCATATGATTCTATTTATATGAACTTCAAAACAAACTACACCAATCCATGGTGTTTGAAGTCAGGATAGAGGTTACCTCTGGAGAGGAGAGAGGGGGCAGAGATGGAGCAGGGCCCAAGAGTTGCTTCTGGAGTGCTGGTAATATTCTGTTTCTTGACCTGGTTACTGGTTATTTGGATCTGTTTGTGAAAATTCTTAAGAACTGTACACTTCTGATTGGTATACTTTTTTGTATGTGTTTTATACTTCCATAAGAAAGTTTTCAAAAATTCCACTATTATCACCTACCTCAAGCCCCTTGACTGTTAAGAGGTGCCAAAGTCCAACGTGCTTGGGGAAAAGAGACTGAGCTGAAAAATTACTTAAACCGATTTAATTACTGATAGGTATCTCCGATTTAAATAGATTACTTTGTCACACACACACACTTATTGGAACTCCTGTGCATTTTTAAAAAGTCTTTTTTTTTTTTTTTTTTTTTTTACTCCATATTCATCAAGGATTTTCTAGGAAAGAGCAAGTTTCCCTGCTTAGAGCTGCCCTTTCCCTCTGCCTCTCTCCATTTATTTATTTTTTTTATTTTTATTTTTTTGCCGTACGCGGGCCTCTCACTGTTGTGGCCTCTGCCGTTGCGGAGCACAGGCTCAGCGGCCATGGATCACTGGCCCAGCTGCTCCACGGCATGTGGGATCTTCCCGGACCGGGGCACGAACCCGTGTCCCCTGCATTGGCAGGCGGACTCTCAACCACTGTGCCACCAGGGAAGCCCTCCTGTGCATTTTTAAAGGTGCCTACTATCGACAAGCACTCACCCAAAAGAAGACATGTTCGCAATGAAACTTCAAGGTGCTCTCTGGAGTGGTAGGAGAGTTACACAGGCTCTGCTCTCTTACTTAGTGGGTTTCAAGCCTGGATCAACAATTCATTAGTTACATAACCTTAGACAAGTTACTTACTCTGCATTTCTGTCCTTTTGGAGGATAATTATATTCCCACTTTATAGGAATATTCCCTGTATTAAATGAGATAATATACTTGAAGCACTAGGCACCGTGCCTGGCACATAATAGCAGGAGCCCATTAAGAGCAGACAATTAGGGACTTCCCTGGTGGTCCACTGGTTAAGACTCTGCGTTCCCAAAGCAGGGGGCACAGGTTCAATCCCTGGTCAGGGAACTAGACCCCACATGCCGCGACTAAAAGATCCCACGTGCCTCAACAAAGATCCTGAAGATCCTGCAGATCCCGCACATGGCAACGAAGATCCTGCATGCCACAACCAAGACCCAGTGCAGCCAAATAAATAAATAAATATTTTTAAAAAGAAAAAAATAGCAATTATTTAAGAGTACAGGACTCCCAAGTCAATAATTCCCAAACACTACCTCACAGATAATGATTACCTGCAGTTAAAGCTAATCACAAGAAGGAAAGATTCTGAAAGCCACTTCCCTGGAAGTTACTTCAGGTCTCACGATCCACATGGGAACAAGAATCTGGAGTGCCAGCAACAGGTTTCTCAGGATATTTGCTTTCAGAAGAACCCGCCCCATTCCACTGCCCTCAGCCAGCAGAGCGATACCTGTGTCCCTCACAGGCTTGCCACACTCCTCGACACAGAGAATGGCTGTTTCTTATGCCTCCTGCGTCTTGTTCCCATAAGCTTGCTCTAAAAGCTTCTAAAGTTTTCAGATGGAAATACTTGAAAGCAAACTTCATGCTCTTATTTCAAATCCTCAAGAGGCTCACCATTCTCCTTGCCCACTTATTCCCAGTTTCCTGGCTCCAGGTAACATTGTGAAGGTGAGAGCTGTCTCCACACCCAATAGAGAGTCTGATAGAGGGTTAGGAGACAGCCAAAGTAGTCTCTTTGACTTTGTTCCAAGATAAAGAACTTTTTCAAAACCCGTGCACTTTCAAAAGGTCAATGGTGGTAGGACTACAGGTATTTGGCATTTTTAAAATGACTTTCTGCATTTTCCTAATCATCTATGACTACGTATTATTTTTACTATAAGATTCTTTGTGTAATTACAAAAGCACTTTGTGCTCAATGCAGAAAACTTAGAAAACACAAAGGAAAAAATGTTCCCTTAATCACATCAGGTAAAGATAACAGCTGTGGGGCTTCCCTGGTGGCGTAGTGGTTGAGAGTCTGCCTGCCGATGCAGGGGACGCAGGTTCGTGCCCCGGTCTGGGAGGATCCCACGTGCCGTGGAGTGGCTGGGCCCGTGAGCCATGACCGCTGAGTCTGCGTGTCCGGAGCCTGTGCTCCGCAACGGGAGAGGCCACAGCAGTGAGAGGTCCGTGTAACGCAAAAAAAAAAAAAAAAAAGATAACAGCTGTGAACATTCTGGCATATGTCTTTCCAAACTTTTCTCTATGCAGAGATGCTTCATTTTTGTGATCTGGGAAAAAAGTAAACATTTAAGAGACAAAGTCTTGGGTCTTTAGTCTTCAATTTATTTCTGTTTTTAAACAGCATCTAACGGCTTGGAAAAGTCCCTAACAGCAAGGGCCTGCCCCATGCACTCCCAGAGGCTCCCCCACCCAGGGCTGGGGTCCAGGCTCCAGTAACTCCCCCTCAGCCACACTAGCCATCAAGCCTACTTTCTCTCCATCTCTGGAGACTTGGGACAGAAGAGGGTCTCCAGTTAGAGGGAAAGATGGCACTAAAGGACACTGCGTGAAAGGATTGGGCTCAGACACAGCTGCCTTTGTTAGTCTTAGGATATTTTGGGATTTGGTAGCATGCTCAGACAGACTGCGGGAGGGCTCAGAGAGGGGCTCCTGGACTCCTCTCTGGCCTCACTCATTCCTGGGTAAGCCTTACAGCACCTCTTCCTCTTGCCGGGCTCAGTGCATTGCCTTTAGAAGCTGGGCAAATGGTAGCCTGTGTAATTCAGCATGCCTTGCTGTGACCTGGTCAGCTGCACTTTACTCCTGGCCTAGACAGGGTGGGTAACCAGGAAGGTGACGAAGATTCAGCCCTGAGGGTCCCACTGCCTCCCGCTACAGGGCTTGGGACCTGACTGTACCAATCCCTTACCAATTCTCACCTAAAGGGGAATAATACAAGGGCATCTCTTTGGGAGGAGGGGCAAACCTGGGCATTTAAACCCCAAGCACAGGCATAGATGGGCCCCCAGGCCAGAGTCGCCTCAATGCATGCACTAAAGCAGCAGGGGCAGCTCAGCTAGGAGGGTAGGGGCCCACAAGGTTGGATCTACCCTCGCCCAACTCCTCTCTGCACCCATGGTAACCATGGAAACATAACCACCTCCTCTGCCTGCTGCCTGGGTTTAGACAACCAGGCCTGGCCCACCTCCACCCAGCCAAGGCCTGAACTGATGCCAGGCTGGCCACAGAGTGGTTGCAGGAAGAACTGGGATTGGGTGATTTGGTCAGTCCAGCCTTCCAGCACAGCTTGGGAGGACTACCACAGGAGCCTCCACACCTTGCTGCCTGGGCTGGGGTCAGACAGGGCTTAGTCAGCCAGTACAGTGGCCAGCAGAGCCAGCCGCATGGCCCCAGATGCCCTCTGCCTGTGGGCTAACAGCTACTGTGGGGTAGTAGCCCTTGCTGCAGAAGCAGCAGCCTCTGGGACTCATTGACGGGGCTGTCTGGCTGCTGCTCCTCCTGCCCAGGCCGCTCAGCCAGCCCCCCGGGGCTGAGGATGTACCGACAGTCACTGGGGGTGCCCCCCACAGCCCCCAGGCCACTGCCATCCCCAGCCCCGCTGCTGGCCGGGTCCCCACCAGGCAGCTCCAGGTTGCCTCCCTCGGCAGACTCCTGGGCTCCCTCAAGGTTGATATACAAGGGGTCCTGGCTGGCGGATAGCACAGACAGGCGGCCCAGGACATTCTCCAGCTCCATTCGCAGACATGTGAAGCTCGGGCGCTGCTTGGGGTCGGCGCTCCAGCACTGGTACATGAGCTCATACCTGCGGCAGAGAGAAGGGTGAGGGGACGTAGTGAGGAGCCAGAGAAAGGGGAAGGAGGGTCCTTCTCTCAAAAGCAGAGGCCCTTTAATCATAGGAAACCAGGATTTAGAAAAATGTGATTGAGGGAGTTCTCTGGTGGCCTAGTGGTTAAGATTCTGGGCTTTCACTGCTGTGGCCCCAGTTCAACCCCTGGTCAGGGAATTGAGATCCCACAATCCGAGCAGCGCAGCCAAAAATAAAAAAAAAAAAATTAAAAAAGAAAGAAAAAGAAAAGAAAATGTAACTGAACACGCTAATGTATCTGGCACTCTTCTAAGCATTTTACATTTATTATTAATTCTCTCAATACTGTGAAATAAGTGATCCCTATTTTACCAACGTTCAAACTGAGGCACAGAGAGGTTAAGAACCTTGACTAAGGTCACACAGGTAGAAAGTGATGAAGCTAGGTGGGCTGGGTCCAGAGTCCCTCTTACGTTATTTTGGGAAGGGGTAGTAGGATTGTTTTTGTCTTGTGGAACAGAGGCTGGAGTCAGGGTTATTTTATGGGGGTGATTCGGGAATCCACCCTTTGTCCTAAATCCTCACCTGTTCAGGGGGTCTTAAATCCTCATTGTTCATGAGGATTCTCACCTTCGAGAATCTGATAAAAGCTTCCAGCCCTTTTCCCCTGGCAGGGACACTTTTTACGTACAATTTCAGGAGCTTTGCAGATTCCCTGAGGTCTTATCCCTGTTCCCAGGGAATGCCTCATGCTGAGAAAAAATAAGTAAATAAATAACAGGAAAGGGTTGAGACCAGATCTAGTCATAGCAAATGCCTGACTTTCTTGCCTGTGCCCACGATAAAAGCCCCAAACACTCCTCCGACTCCAGCCCTCCTAACAGGGGCCTCCAACGATGGGGGGAATCATGCCAGACACTGAATAGGTCGTGGGAATGGTCCAGGCCATGGGTATGTGGCCAGGCTGGAATACACTGTCAAGGCCATGCCAGGAGCCAACTGGCGCCTGTCCACCAGGCTGCCTGGTGGGAGGCCAGCGCCTGCCCACCCTCTACTGACAACACTAACTCCAGCCCCAGATGACACTAAGCCAGGGCCTGGTCCCCATTGCCCAGCAGAACCTCTGTGGCTCCAGAGGCCCAGGCAGGCTACAGCCACCGGGAGACCTGACCTTTCTGCCCCTGACATGCCCGAGCTCTGCTGAGACGTAGGGCCTGGTTCATGCACTCAAATTGCCCTCTCTCCCACAGTCCAACCTCAAGGCACTTCAAACCCACTGCCCTAGAGAAAGAGGACCCTACCATTCAGGCTGAGCCTTCCTCTGCCTGTCTCCATTCTTGGACCTCTGGAGGTCCAACCCCAGAGCAGGAAATAGGTTTGTGGACTCCTTCCCTCACTAGGACTTGTACTAGTGAAAAGGTCCTCTGGAGGCCCAGGGAAACTCTGGCTTGCATGGGGTGGTAGAATAATACTAGAACAGACAAATCATAGTTGGGTTCATGGTTAATAGGCACATTCTAAAATCACACAGATCTAGATTCAAGTCCCAACTCATTCACTTAATTGCTGTGTGACCTGGGTCATGTTACTTAACCTCTTTAATCCTAGTTCCTCATCTACAAAATGGGAATAATAATAGCTTTTTCCTCATAGGGTTAGGGGAGGATTACCTGAAAGAATGCCTGTAAAGAACCCAGCTAATGTTAGTGATACTGTCTTCTAGTCACAAGGGGCTCATGACTCTCCCCCATGCAGTGAGTGTATCACCACCCTGCCCCACTCCCAAGGGCTCCGGGCTTCCAGAAAGGAGAGGAGGCAGTACCCTTCTTCCAGGATCTCAGTTTGTTATCTTAGGTCTCTCCACTCCCTCAGAGAGGAGGCCAAGACAAGAAAGGAACCCAACCTCCCGCCCCCAGCGCCCCCTCCCTGTCAAGCAAGGAATGTGATGGAGCAGCAGTTCCCCCCCCCGCCCCCCCCCGCCCCTGTGCAGCACGCCCTGAGGGGGAGGGAGACCTCAGCCTTAGGGAAGGAGTCGGGGTGGGGAACAGGTGACAGGGAAACCTGCACTGTTGCTCAACCCTGCACCTTCTGCCTTTAGGTGGGATTCCTGGTTCTCCCTGGAAACTGGAGAAAACAGAGTGATAGGAAAAGGCTGGAGCAAGAAACATGGGATGGTAAAGGGGGAGACAAAGAAAACAGGAGCAGTAGATGAAGAGGGAGTTTGGGGTAGAGGTCAGACTTGCCTCTAATGACAAGGACATTTCCACAAAAAAAAAGAAAAAAAATTGAAGTTTAGTTGCGGATCGGAGCTCCCAATGGGCCAGCAGCTGTTGCGGCGGCCATGAGCTGAAACCCCAAATACCTGTTTCCTCCCAGAATCCCCTTCCTGGGGCACTCACACGTCTTCCATACACTCCGGAGGCTGTTTCAGGCGGTTCCCGCCGATGAGGTAGTTGTAAATCTCAGCATTCTCAATGCCAGCATACGGCGTCTGCCCACGAGTCATGATCTCCCACATGGTCACCCCGAAGGCCCACTGGGACAGAATCGAGGTTGGAGGGGAGATGTCACTAGGCTTCCTGAGCCAGGCAGAGTCCCGAGGCAAGCATATCTTGGGGCTCCAGGGCCTCATAACAGGGCAGCCAAAGCCCAGAGAGCAGTGCTAAAGGTCCACCCACGCACTAGTCCGCACTACTGTGTTACCGTCAAGTCTCACTGTGCCGCCCTGCTCACCACGTCACTGTGCACAGTATACAAGTTGTCAGCCAGGCTCTCCAGGGCCAGCCACTTGACGGGCAGTTTGGAGGCACAGCCCTGACGATAGTAGTCCCCACTATAGATCTTCCGGGAGAGTCCAAAGTCGGCCACGCACACCGTCATGTCTTCTGCCAGCCTGTGAGGAGTGTCGGAGGATGGGGTCAGCCTTCTGCCAGGCTGACAGCCTAAATCCAGAGCATCTTTGTTCTCAAGCCGTCCCCTCACATAGCAGATACTGTCCCAGGTGGGAGCTGACCATTAGCTAGCTCTTCCTGGCACTGCTTCCTGCCTCCCAACCCCGAGCCCTCCAGAATTCACATACATGCAGTTCCGAGCAGCCAGGTCTCGGTGGATAAAGTTCCGGGAGCTCAGGTACTCCATGCCACAGGCAATGTCCACCATGAACCGAACCAGGGTCTGCAGGGGCAGGTTCTGGTGGGCAGACAGGGCGAGCTCAGGCTAGACCCAGCCAGGGCAGGATGAATGGGATTCCCTGGCCAGAAAGCCTAAAGACTGTCCTCAGAATCACTGAAAGGAAGGGGATGAAGGGGCTTCCCAGTGCAAGGAAG
This sequence comes from Lipotes vexillifer, assembly GCF_000442215.2. Lineage (NCBI taxonomy): Eukaryota > Metazoa > Chordata > Mammalia > Artiodactyla > Lipotidae > Lipotes > Lipotes vexillifer. Next base: position 1,415,430 of record NW_006787469.1, read on the forward strand.
CCTTGGCAAATCTGAGGGAGAGCACCCAAAAGTCAAGACTCCCCCAATCTGGGGCTCCACGGGACTCCTCTCTCAGGAAGGGGCCTTGCCCAGCCTAAATTCCCAGCAGGGATTTGTGAAGGAGAAGGAAGCCTGTTAGCAAAAAAAGTCAAACTTGGAGCCCACCTTCTCCCAACCAGCTCAATTGGCCCTATCCACCAAGCCAACCTCTCTCCCAGGGTCTTTGTCCCTTTCCAGCTCCTGGCTGCTCCCACCCCAGGCACTCACAAAGGGGTTCTCCCCAATCCGGGAGGCGAGCAGGAAGGCGTGCAGGTCCCCGTGCTTCATGAAAGGCAGGATGACCATGGGGGTGGGGAGACGGCCTTTGGCCCTGCTCCGGAGGCTCACCCCTGAGGACAAGGGAGAGTCAGTGGGGCACATAAAGGTCAAGGGACAGTTCAGGCATCTGTATGAGACCCCACCTGCTGGGTTCTACCTCTAGCCCTGGTTCTGCTACCTCTTTCCTCATTAAGTTCCACACTGGCCTGGTGACTACCCAGGAGGGACCCTGGCTGCCCCCCCAGTCTCTGGAGCATCTTCTCTGTCCCCTCTTCCTCCTCCTCTGTTTATATGAGCAGCCTTCACAGAACAGGGTCTGCAAACTGAACTCCTTACCTAGAGCCTGATCAGATTTCAGCCAGGCTGCTCCTTGCTCTTTTGGTGTCTGCTTACTCACCAGGCGAAGTCCGAACTTCTCTTCCAGACTGCCCTCGCACCTTGGGGGAGCGTAGTTTTAGCCCTATTTTACATTTACCTCCCCCAAGAAGGGGCTCACCAACAAGCTTGGCCACGTGTGGGTGGTCAAACTCCTTCATGCAAGCCGCTTCCCTGAGGAACTCTTCAATGTCGCTCGAGGCAATTATGTCAGCTGGGAGGAAAGGAGGGAGGGAGTGAGGAAAATGTGCCCCCAGTGGGCCCAGGAAACAGTCCGGCCATGAACAGGAGAAACTCCCACGGGCTGGTGCTATCCAACAATTTCTCCACTCGCTCACACCTTCCCTTCGGTTTGGAGAGTCAAACGGCTCAACCAACCACAGCTTTAATCACCCCGAGTGAAACCACAGGACAGTCACTGCTGACAGCAGGGGACAAAGGCTGGGGCATCAATGAGTGTGGGTTTATGCCTGTGAATTGTTGACATGGTACAGACAGCATCCCACTTAGTGCTAACTCGTCTTGCAAAGTCTAGGGGCCTAGCAGAGCCTGCTTCAGGATCGGCCACCCCTTTCACCCTCCCAAGTGACGCCCTCACTCTACTCTAGTACTATTCTCCACTCACCTTTCAGCATCTTTACAGCCACTTTCACAAAGGAGCCATCCTCCTGCTTCAACTGGGCCTCCCTCACTGAACCAAACTCTCCTAGGAACCGATCCAAATGATGGTAAGTCCCGTTGGCCTCCTGTCCCCAACCCAGAGCCCTCCCAGGGGACCCCTCATAGGGACACAAAATCATTAGACTCTGGGGCCACTGAAAGAGGCTCCCTCGTTCATAGCAAAGCAAAGTATGCTGGGCTGGGTGTGATGACACCTCAACCCTTCTCGTCCACAGCCTCCATTCCCCCAAACATCCCAAATCCAGGAGTCTACAAGCATATGCTGTTCATAGGAGCTGACCTCAGAGTGACGGGAGCAACCAAATACACCGGGACATGGCAACTCATGCCAATCCCTGCACAGCCTCACACACCTTTGCCCAACATCCGGCCCAGGGTGAACTGCTGCTCTGGGATGAGTACATCCTCCAGTTTGTCCTTCAGCTCATCACTGATGCCCAAGCTGTCCACTGTGGGGAGGCGGGTGGTGAGAAAGGGGAGGGACCTCTCTGGTTCCAGATCCAAAACCCAGCCTGCCTCCTGCACCCCAGACTCCACCCTCAAAGCAGAGATGAGCTTAGGTGAGCTCTCCCACAGCTGGGCCAGCGATTTCCATGAGGATAGATCTGTGTCTTTTCCACGGTGTGCTTAGGACTCATCAAGGTTCAGACCTATTGGTCAAATTAATAAGAGGAATGCAGATAGGGGTCCAAGATAACCCATTTTTTCCTCCTATGGCTCCCCACCACTCACTCACGTGTGGCCTCGATGCGCTCGGGCCTTTCCCGATTGAAGGATCGTGCTGCCCGGAAATGAATTGCTGGCTCCCCCCGGGCCATGACACTGTCAAAGCCTTGCCTAAAGGGAAACCCAGGACTTGGAGTCAGCTCCAAGGTCTTCAGTTACCACCTGCCTCTCCCTCTGTGCGCCCCCTTACCCAAACCGTGTCTCCTTCCGTCTCTTTCGAAGCAGGATGAGGGCCAGGGCAGCAGCCGTCACCAGGGCTGTCAGCACACCCAGGACCACAGGCACCCAGGATGTGCGGCTATGGGGAGCACCCTGCCGGCCTGTGGGAGACAGGGCAGGAAGCAGCACGAGCTAGCCTGACTCCAAGGAGGCCCTTTAGAATTTTCCAGTGATGGCCATCTGGCCTGGTCAAGAGGCTCCTCTCACTCAGTAAGGGTCCAGAGTGGAAAGAGGCTCCAAAGGAAGAGCCAAAAGTTCCTACTCTGTCAGTGACAGGCCCTGACTGTTGGGACCTACAGCACGACCAGGGATTTCTACGCTAGCTGTAGGGCAGGGGGAGGAGAATGAGATACAACCCTGGCCTCAAGTGCTTGACTCTGAGTCTTTGGGCCTATTAAGAGCGGAGGCACTGCCAGCCTCCTCCCATCAGTGTAAGTTGCCCTTGAAAGCCTCCATCCCCTGCCCCCTTCCCCTTACAGGTCTCGCAGGTCTTACCTGGATGGTCATGAGAAGAGACCACCAGTGGCTGACTCCAGGGCCCACAGCCAACTGCACTGGAGACACACACACGCACAATCAGGTCCTTCTGGGGATCCCAGCCCGTCAGGTTGGCCCTGGTCCCCTCCACTGTCAGCTCACCCTGCAGCCAGGAAAAACCCCCATCGCACACTGAGCCTGAGTAAAAGGCCTCCCAGCTGGGGCCTGAAGTCAGAAAAAGGTCTCGCTAGGAACGTGGGAGGTTAGGGACACTGTGGGTTCAGGGGCTGCAGGAACACAACCTGCTGGGAGTCATCACATTCCTGCAGCAGGCTGCAGAGGCCTCTCCTGAACACAAACAAGGCTCAGTCCGAGAATGCAGACGTGGGGGATGGGCAGGAACTGGGGGGTGGGGGAGGATAAGAAGGCTTTATCTGTGTCCTCCCCCAGTTTGTGCAGGAATGTGCTTCCTGCTTTCCTTTCAAAGTGGACACGGGAGGCAATCTTAACAGGAGACATAATCCAATGAAGAGTGCAGCCTGCAGGGGAGGGCGGGAGGGGTAGACTCCCTGGGATGGTAACAGGCCCATCAAGGTCCCCAGGCTCACCAAGCTCACTGAAGCTCAGAAGGCCTCAGAGCCCTGAGGGCCGACTCTAGTAGTAAGCAGAAGCTTTCCTTACCTGGGTTCCGTTGTCTTGAACCCAGGACAGTTTATAGGGTCCCAGAGGGCCTTCTAAAGGACCTTCAGGGATCACTTCTTCCCACTCCAGAATGAGGCCTGAGTCTGTGTGGATGGCATGGAGGTTCTGGGGAGCAGTGGCTGGGGCTGTTCCCAAAAAAAGAAGGTTGCTAAGAGCCCTGCCCTACCCACCACCACTATCCCTTGCAGGTCTTTGGAACCAGCTCCAAAGAACCAAATAGCTCAGAGAACGACACGTGGGGGAAGAGTCTGCTTCCCAGGTCTGACTGCTCTCACCCATCATCCTGGGGAGTATGGGTGGGTAATGGCAGGACCCGTACCATCCCAGTTAGGCAGGGTATTGCTCTGCATCACCTTGGTTACGGCCTCAGCAACATCCTTCACTCTCCTCTCACAACCCTGCCAGCCTCCTTGCAATTGCTAGGAACTCCAAGCAAGTTTGTGCCATAGGGTCATTGTACTTTGTGCCCTCTTCCTGCAGTGATTTCCCCCAAATATGGCTCTTTCCTTATCATTCAGACCTCAGATCTCTGTATGGGGGTATTCCTGGAGCACCCTGGGGCACTCTTCACCACCATATTACCTGATCTTTCCCACTTTGCTTGTCTGCCCCACCCACTAGAACTAGAGCTGAATGGGAGGGGGACTGGACTTATCTCCAGGTAGCAACAGGCCCTCAGTAAAGTGTTTGCTGACTGATGCATGATCCTCCCTCTCAGGTAGCCCTCTCTCAATCAACGCCATTCAGAACTGGAGCCAACACTACCCCTACTACCCCAGCCCCCGGCCCCATTCATCCATGCCCAGGTACTCTGCTCTGTAAGTCCCTTACCTAGACCCTTTGTCCGAAAGGGCACCCAGTCAGCGTATGGAGAAGCCCCCAAGGCATTGGCACAGCGAACCCTGAGGCTATAGTTGGTGGCAGGTGCCAGGTCCCGGAGCAGGCAGGTAAAAGGTGGCACAGGGACCACAACAGCCAGGACCTCCCAGCCTCCTGGGGCCTGAGTCACCTACAGAAAAACAGAAAATTAATTACGTGGGACTTCTCTGGTGGCACAGTGGTTAAGAATCTGCCTGCCAATGCAGGGGACGTGGGTTCAATCCCTGGTCCCGGAAGATCTCACATGCCGCAGAGCAACTAAGCCCGTGAGCCACAACTACTGAGCCCACGTGCCACAACTACTGAGCCCACACGCCCTAGAGTCCATGCTCCACAACAGGAGAAGCCACCACAATAAGAAGCCTGCGTACCGCAACGAACAGTAGCCCCCGCTCACCACAACTGGAGAAAGCCCACGTGCAGCAACGAAGACCCAATGCAGCCAAAAATAAATAAATAAAATTTATTTAAAAAAAAAGAAAATTAGGGCTTCCCTGGTGGCACAGTGGTTAAGAATCCGCCTGCCAATGCAGGGGACATGGGTTCAAGCCCTGCTCCGGGAAGATCCCACACACCACAAAGCAGCTAAGCCCATGAGCCACAACTACTGAGCCTGTGCTCTAGGGCCCACGTGCCACACTACTGAGCCCGCGTGCCACAACTACTGAAGCCCACACACCTAGAGCCCGTGCTCCGCAACAAGACAAGCCACCGCAATGAGAAGCCCACGCACCACAACAAAGAGTAGCCCCTGCTCGCCACTACTAGAGAAAACCCCCGCACAGCAACGAAGACCCAATGCAGCCAAAAATAAATAAATAATTTTTTTAAAAAATAAAGGAAATTAATGATGTAAGGCAGGGAGATTTCTTAAGCATGTGAGATGAGATGGAAGATGGGACAGGTAGGGGGATGGTTGGGGGACTTGAGTTAATGCCTCTTCAAGTCTATCAGCAGAATAGCCAAGACTTGGAAACAACCTAAATGTCCACTGACAGATGAATGGATAAAAAAGATGTGGTACATATATACACAATGGAGTATTACTCAGCAATAAAAAAGAATGAGATAATGCCGTTTGCAGCAACATGGATGGACCTAGAGATTATCATACTAAACGAAGTAAGTCAGGAAGAGAAAGACAAATACCATATGATATCATTTATATGTGGAATCAAAAATATGACACAAATGAACATACCTATGAAACAGAAACAGATTCACAGACAGAGAACAGACTTGTGGTTGCCAAGGGGGAGGGCGGAGGAGGAGGGAAGGATTGAGAGTTTGGGATTAGCAGATGCAAACTTGTATTATATAGGATGGATAAACAACAAAATCCTACTGTATAGCACAGAGAACTATATTCAGCATCCTGTGATAAATCATAATGGAAAAGAATATGAAAAAATATATATAACTGAGTCACTTTGCTATACAGCAGAAATTAACACAACATTGTAAATCAACTATACTTAAATTTAAAAAGTCGATCAGCAGACACTTGCAACCCACCCCTTCCCACCCGGCCACCACACCAGGTTCCACGCCTCCATGTCTTTGCAAACGCTGTTCCCTTTGCTGAGAATAACCTTCCTAGCAAAGTCCAACTCATCCTTTAAGATTCAATGCAAATACCACTCTCTCTGTGAAAGCCTTTCTCAAATACTCGAGAAAATCCATGCCCCTTTCTGTTTGATGCATAATTATGTTAGAGTGGATACCACTCTTTGTAACTGCTTACATGCCAATGCAAACTCTCAGAGCAAAGTAACTGGGAGCCTATGGGCACCATGAACCAGGCCTGCTCCTTACATTTTGGGGACCCAGGGCAAGAGTACAAATGGAGATCCAGTGTACCATATGACTAAATATTTAAACGTTAAAAATCAGCGAACAGACTATTAAGTAAAATATTTTCTATCTTAATGTATTGACAAACAAAGCTACAAAACAACCTGGAAGATCGGGTTTGCATTTATAATTCTCCAAATCCTTGGAGTCCCAAGCCAGAATGTGGTGGCACAAGAAGAGCCAGCCTCCAGCCAAAGGTCTGCAACATGAGGGACATCACATGCATGGCTGTGGACAGTGCTGCCTGAATACCCACTCCCCCTCAAATGGCTGCCCTTTGAGCTTAGAGGTGCACATACCTTAGCATGATCCATCCTTGGGAGGATGGACCAGGGAGAGGCCCATATAGGCCCCAGAAGCAGACTCAGATTAAGAGGAGAGGGGTGTGTCCTGGTGAGCTGGATGGGCATGTTCCCCTGGCCCTATGGATTCCCTGCCCAGGGACAAGGGGTGCAACCAAAGGAGGGCCAGAGTGGGGTCCTCTAAAGGGTGGAGCCGAGAGCAGGGGCCTTTGTTGCCCAAGAGAACTGCCTAGAACCATGTCAAAGGTGCTCATTAAATACCTTTTGAGTGAACAGACAAAAATGAACAAGCCTGAATTGCCTCATTTTTAGTATCATCTTACCCAGCTTTCCCACTGTCTGGGGCCTAGGAGCTCTTCTGGTCCCCCTGTTCTCTTTGGCATGGGTCAGAGGTTGGGGCACAAGAATGCAGGTATCAGATAAGTCAAAGGTTTGGGTTTTCACCCACATAAGAAAAACTCTTCTAGGTATCCCCAATCTGCTCTAGTCATCTGTTTTCCAGCCTGAAGAATGCACAGGTTGAGCCGATCTGCCGTCACTTGATTGCTAGAGCACCCTATGATAAGGGGCAGTGGCCAGGGCTGTTCCTGGTAAGGGAATGTCACCTGAATAGAGCTGGAGACCAAGCCCCATGGGCAAGAGTAGGTAAACGTGATACCACTGTCAACAAAGTGCCACCGAGGCAGCCAGAAGGAGCACAGCCAGGAGAGCCTGTCCGCCCTCTCAGCCTACCTGGACCGTACAGGATTGGAGCAGGGCTTGGCCGTCGGCACCTGGCGTCCAGGCCACACTAGCATTGCTGCTGGAGAGTTTCGTCACTGTGATGTTGAAGGGGGCTCCAGGCAGTGCTGTGGATGGGGACTTAGAGTCAGTGCCCAGGGAGGATAGAAAAAGAGGGAGAAAGCATGGGAGTCGAGCCTTGAGTTCCTCCCTAGGGTTCCACCCAAAAAAAACTTAAGATGGCTACTCAGCACTCCCAGGACCACAGTAATACACAAGTCAAGCAACTGGCAGCGAACAGCTGCTCATACCCGAGAGTGCCTAGGCTGTGGAGAGAGGTTACTGCTCCCTGAATCGGGGGCCCTGTCTGACCAAGAAATAGGGTAAGATAATGTGTGTCTGGCGGTGGCGCGGCGGGGGAGCATGGCACCTCGGCCTTGGGAGATACCAGTGAGAGGCAGCTGACCCTGCGGCCACAGCCCATTCCTGCACACACTGGCTCTCTTCCCCTTTCCACCCTGCCCGCTGTGCACAGCAGCCCTTTGGGTCTCCTCTATCATCCTGCTAGGCTGTTATCCCCACCCCCATTCCCTCAACAGGGGCTGGCAGAAGCAAGATTGGGCCTGAGCCTTGACCATCTCCTGCTGGCTCCCTCCCTCCTTCCCTCCCAAGGACTCTGCTTCGTGATGGGAAATCTACTGTGACGTCAGGTTTCTATTCTCATCTCAGCCATGGCAGGGTCTCAGGTGCTCCCACTAGGAATGGAGCCATGCCAATTAACCCCTCAACCCTCAGATCCCAGCAGGACCCAGGCAAGCTGGAACAGCAAACAATTCTAACTTCACCCACAGCCTGTTGAGAACGCCCCTGCCTTACCACCCCTCACCTCCCAGGGTCCTCCTACCTTGAAGACGAACAGTGGCTGGGCGAGAAGAGGCCAGGCCTTTTACGTTGTGAGCTTCACAGGAGAACACAGTGCTCTGGGTCACCCCTGGGGCCAGAAAACCTCAGTCAGCACCGCCCCCCAGCATCAAGTCCCACTCAGTCTGGGATTGGGGATAGTCAGGCTCTGGGTCTGAATATCCTACAATATCCAGCCAAAGGAAAGGTTCCACAGTGTGGGCCTGGATATAAATCCCAGGGCTGGGGCTCTGGTTTCTCATCTCCCAAATGGGAGAATTGTGAGAACCAACTGATGCAACATATGTAAAGTGCACGGCACACAGTACAGCACTTGAGAAATGTTATACTGCCCCTCCCACCACAATCCCATCTCCCGCAGACAGTACAAAGCTACCTCCCTTTTCTGGTCACTCCTTTATTGCACATTCCAGGGCCCTTCTCTATTTGCTCTGTGCCATATCATTGTTCTATTTGCAGAGTCGCTGCCTTTCAATAGTTCTCTGCTCCTTATGCATGTGTCTTGTCTCCCCAGTTATACTAATTCCTGGGGGGCTGGACCGATGGCTTCTATTTCCTTTGTACTCCCTTGATCTCCCGTGGTGCCTAGCACAGTGTGCTGTGTGGAGTGGGAGTTCAGTGAGTGCTCATTCTCAAGCTGGCTGCCTGACGGTCCCAACCACGCACATCTGGAGAGAACTGAATCCAACCTCCCTTCTCATCTGCTCCAACCCAGCGCCTCCTGAACAGGATCAGATCCTGCAGTCCACCTCCTTTGAAGATGAGTATTCCTAAGGGACTTGGCAGATCAGAGTCCGTCCCTCCCACCTTACAGTACATGAGACTAAGCTCAGACTCCCATCTTTTTCGGCCAGTTCAAGCCTTGACCAGAAACATTAACTTTGTTTCACAGGTTAGCAAGTCTCACAAGTGTGTAAGGTATGTGCCTGAGGATCCTGGGGTCCAGGTGGGTGGGCAGGCGTGGCTGCCTCTGGTCTAACTGTGTGGAGGTGTGGACAGATACAGTTGTTTGGGAAAGGTTTGGAGATTTCTGGAAAAGGCCATTAGAAGAGGAGGCCCCTGTATCTTTGTGCTGGCTTCCCCCTCCCCCTTTTCCTTCCCCCTGCCATTCCCCACTCTGCAGCCTGAGACTCTTTACTTCTAGGCAAGTCTGCCAGACACTCCTCTTAGCTCTGCATGGGCTGGTTCCTGGATTCTTCCCTTGGGAGGGGTAGGAGGGATAGGTGCCCATGGTCCCACACATTCATCTTCCAGGGCCAGCTGTGCATGGCCTAGACTGCTGTGAACGAAGGAAAGAGGCTCCAGCATCTCCTTAGGCACACGCAAAAGGATCACCACTAATCAGCCCACCCGGCCAGCCTAGCACACCTGACTAATGAGCTTAGTAATGGTGGGTGCAGCTCACGTACCCAGGCACTCCGGACACTCACGACCGCGGGCTCGGTGATTTAAGCAGATTCGAACTCTGCCAACCTCACCACCCCTGCTCAAAGCCCCTCCTGAGGCTGCTCACCTGTTACATTTAAAACGGAAGGAGAGGGAGCAGGTCCCCCAACCTTTGTGCCTCCTCTCCACCAGACAATGGTAACAGGTTCTGGGGGACCCACGGCCTCACAAAACAGTTGGAAAGGGGCATTGGGTGGCACTGCCAGATCTTTTGGCTCCACAGTGAAAAATGGCACACCTAGGGGGAAAAAGGCGGGTGGGGAGTGAGCCTTGCCACCTCTCAGCTTCTGACTGCCCAAGCCACAAGTCTGCTACCATCTGAAGCCCTCTATGCGGAAGGTCCCACAGGCCCTTATGATTGGGTCAACTGCAGAACAGGCATCTAGCTTGAGGGGGGGAAACTTCTCTTCTTTGGCCCCCTCAGGAATATCCTTTATGCTGTACCCTTGGGCCTGACAGATTCTCCCTTTTCAGACCTGCTCTAACAGCCCTTCTCAAAGCAAGGGAAGAGGCAGAGGGTGGGGAGCTGGGGGAGGGGCAGTAAGGGAGGAGGAGTGGGCGAGAGCTTTAGCAGAGTTCTGCTGGCAGGCCCCAGATCCCGTTCAGAGCCCTTTGTTACTTTCTTAGTCACTTTGTTTTCCGGGGTTGCACAGCTTTGAGCTCCTGCAGCTGCGGATCCTTCCTCCCCTCCCCCATCCCTCCCCCTCCTGGCCTGGCCACTTGGCAGAACAGGGTCCAGCCCCAGATGGGTGCTTGAGGCTTGTTTGTCAGACAACTGAAACTCGACTGCACCCCATAGATTATGGGTCTTAGTTGCCCCTTTGGCTCTCAAATACCCAGACTCCAGTGGGTATGGTCTTCCATGGCTGCGCCAGGCCTGGAGTCTGGCGCAATCAGTTCCCAGAGGGCAGTGGGGCAGCCCAGCTTCCACTCAGATTTCTTGGGCATAGGGTGGTCACTAGCAGACAGCATCTGCTCCAGGCCAACACGCCCACGTGGCTCTGCCTCCTCACCTTCTACCGTGAGCCACACTGGCTGGGAGGTCTCGGTTTCGCCCCCATCCTCCACCTGGCACCAGTACCGGCCCGCATCAGAGCGCTCCACTGACTTCAGGCTGTGGAAACAGGACACCAGGTCTCCCAGGGTCAAGGGGGGCAGCTCTGCTGGGCAGGTTCAATGGGATCAGCCTGCCCCCGCTTCTGGAAGTCTCCACAGGTTGCCGAATAAAAAAACCACAGACCTCTGGGCATCAGCATTGCCACCAGCTCCCAAATCCCATGGAAAGAGCACAACGTGTCCCCAGGCTGGCATCCCACACCTTCACCCACAGTCCTGCACCTGAGGAAGCCAATCCAGTGCTGCTCACTGACTGGGATGTACACCTGATCCACGCTCTGGACAACAGCCCCGTCCTTCACCCACTGTATCTCAGGCTCCTCCAGCCCCTCCACGCTGCAGTTGAGCTTCACCGGCTGCCCCTGAGACACTGTCAGCTTCACTGGGGCTCCCATGAGCTTCAGGCCTGAGAGGTGGGAAGGAGAATGTGTCATTCTGCTTGAGAGGGACCCTGTCTCTAGAAATATCCCCCATCCTATTCCAAAACCTAAGTTCTGTGTCAGGGGGCTCATTCTCAGCCAATGGCCAAGGAAGCAGAGGCAGGACAGTGTGGGAGGGAAGGTAGCCTGGACCCAGGCTGGAGGAAGGAGCATGACAAGCTCTCCAGGCACCATTTCTGCCACTGCCAAGTTCCTCCCAGCTGTAAGGAAGTGACTTCTTCCCCGTACCTCCCTGCTGGGCAATGTTAAGTCAGGCCCAACCACCAAAAGGAAAGCAAGCCAGGCTGCAACAGTGGGGTGCTTTCATACACCTGGGGTAGGTACTGCCCTGGGAATCACTGCTGCACCCAGTCAGTGCAACAGGCAGCCAGCTCTCCACCCAAGGTGTCAGCCTAGGCCCTGCACTGCTGCTGGCATCCCCCTGCACCCTACCCTAGCAAATGTAAGGAGGCTGAGGAAGGGAAGGAGGGGGTGCTCCCCTGAAGTGGAGAACATATGGCTGCAAAACCACGTCAGAAAACACATGGCAGCCTTCCTGGCAGCCGGCCGCTCTATTAATACCTGAATGGGTGCAGTGGCAGGCGTTAGGAAGGTAGGAGGTAGACGGGAGGGGAGGGGCCCTGAACAGGGAGCCAGAAACCCCTGAGCTACTCTCACACCAACAGGGGCACTACCCTCTGAACACACACACACACACACACACACACACACACACACACACACCCTCAGAGAGCTGCAGGTGAACTATCAACATAGCTGAAATCCAGTTCTGCTTCTTCCTGCCCTTTGCTGTGTGACGCAAGGCAAATCCTGAGCGCTCTGATCCTAAGATACATACACCCTTCCGCTTGTAAATACTTGTCACTCTTTTGGGTGGCTGCTGCTCTGCCCTGTGTCTCTTCCTACTCCCTTCACCCTCTCAGGACCAGCCACAGTGCAAGGAGGGGTAGCCTTACACCCCATACATGCCCAGCAGTCCCAGGGGTGTGTAGTGTGAACTTGGGGATCCTGGTGCTGCAAGAAGCACTCCTGCCATTGGCAAATGCCTCATGGCTATGTGGGAACACAAGGCTGAGCAAAGGCCAGCAACCCTGCCCCAGACCATCCTCTCCAACACGCCCAGTTTCAGGAAGCTCGGAGAAGGCACCGCGACTAGAGTACGCCCAGGTGTTTTCTGTGACTGGGCACTCTCGAAGCCCCTGTACCTACATGATGTAGAGGTGCCGATGGGTGCTCAGTCCCAGCCCCTGTGGCTTCAGAGTGGGACCTTCGTTTGTGTGGGGCGGGTAGATGTGGCCCCCAGGACTGGGAGGGGAGAGCAAACAGCTAGGAACGTCGAGGCGGGAAACGCCAATCCCAAACACCCCCCGCTGACCACTCGGCCCGCAGCCCCGCTCCTTTCCTTACAACCCCGCCAGATGAGCCCGCACGCGAGAAAGTTGGGGGGTGGGGGCCGCGACCCGAGATCCCGCGGCGAACGCACCGCTGAGCCCCCTCCCCGCTCCCGAGCCTCGGCCTTCCAGCTTGGAGCCCCCCGCCCAATTCTCCGGCCCGCCCAGGCCCGGGGCTCGCTCGGCTGCCGTCCCCGGGCTCCGACCCCGACCGCGCCCTTCCGCAGCCCCCCGCTTTCCGCCGCCCCTCGGACCAGCCCCTACCTGCGGCCGCGGGCTCGGGGAGCAGCAGAGCGGTTAGACC
>NW_006787469.1:1428722-1436835 GCF_000442215.2 Lipotes vexillifer
CCTCCCCGGCCCGCCCGCCGGCAGCCGGAGCTCGTACCGCCCCCCCGCGGAGCCCCGGGCGGCTCGCTCTGAGCTCCAACCCGGCCGCTGACTGCCCGGCCTCCGGCCGACCTCCCCGCGCAGACCTCCGCAGCCCCGGCCGGCACCCCCTGCCCCAGTTGCCCCAAGGCCGGATCCAAGGATCTGGCTCGGTCCCCTGCACGGGCACCCCAGCCGCGCCCCTCCTTTCCCTAAGGACTCCAGCATCTTTTCAATCCCAACACTCCAGATCCTGCCCTCCAAACCTTGCTAGAAGCCTCTACCACACCCCAACTTTTGTCCAGACTGATCACAGAACCCAGCACCCTCCTCTCAACACAGAAAGTATCCCCTAGATACTCCCAACCATGAGGCCCCCTGAAATTGTCGTGACTCAGTGCTCCCGCCACAGGATATACTAGCACACCTTCCTGCCTCTTTCATGAGCCTTTCGCTCAAATTCCCCATCTTCATACTCCATTTCCTACCCCTTTATCTCCAAGACCTTGGGCCTTGGGTCTTGACTTTTCTGAGATCTTGGTAATACTCAGGTTTTACCTGCTATGCCCACTGCTACACTACATAGGTCAAAGCCCAATGGCCCATATCTTTTGGGGCTGTCATTCTCCCTAGTTGCTTCCTCTGCTTCTCGCCTCCATGCCCCAGGATGTGGTGTGAAAGTTGGCTGTGTCTTCACAATATCCAATAAAACATTAGCTATTATTAGTAGACCACCTTGCACACAGTAGGCATGCCATAAGTAAGTAGACAGATGCCTGTTAAATGAATGAATAATCGCCTCAGAGCTTGGCCTGCCCCACAACCAGTAATCAAGGGGATGGCCGTGCCCACAGATATCCTGTCAGGCAGAGAAAGAGCTAGTTCCAAATCCAGTCTACCAAATGTTCCCCTCCTCTTTCCCGTCAGGCAGAGAAAGAGCTAGTTCCAAATCCAGTCTACCAAGTTTTCCCCTCCTCTTGCCCTTGCCTTTACTGTCCCCAGGAGCCACACTCAAAAGGCCCTTCCCAGAAGTCCTGGTTGGGGAGGAGGGACAAGCCACTCAGTGCCCCCTCCAACCCACCTTCCACTTCCCTGCAGCCTCATTGGATCTTTTCAGGGATTCTCCTGAGCAGCAGGGGCCTGCCTCTTCTTCCTCTTGGCCCCATCAGTGCTTGTTTATTAATTATACTAATGATAACAACAGTAGCAGTGTGGGGCGGCAGCCTCAGACCCAGCTGGGGGTGCCCCCAGGCGGCATCACAGGGAGAAGCGCTGTTAGAGTTGGATGGCAGGGGCCTGAGCCTCCGTTTCACTGAGAGCTCAGGCAATTTTCTGGGGCGCTGTGGGTCAGCTTCAGGACTCTTTCCTAAAGGAAAAGCCTTGCTCCATTCCAGAATCCACAGTGTCTGAGCTCAGGCTGAGTCGGATCAGGGCAGGCAGACAACAGTCTGGAGCTGAAGCCAGATTCACCGGGGCCATGGCTACTGCGGCAGTGCGGTTGCTGCAGCCCTGAACTTGAGCACTTATTTCTCAAGGTCCTCTCCCCCACCTCTCCTCTCTGGAGGGGACTTCAAGTTTCCAGTGAAATGAAATTGTTGACTCTGGCTGACACTGGGAAGACCCCCTCCTAGAAGGTGTTGAACCCAGAGTCCAAACCCAGCCTTTCACTTCCTTTTCACCCCTTATCCCAACCCTCCCCGCCAAAACCCATTTCCTGAAATCTGATGAGAATCCCAGCCCAAGGACCATCCTTTGCTACCAGGCAAAATGGGCTTCTGGAACATATCATGAATACCTCTGCATTCTCCACTCACAGCCTTGACAAACTTCCTACCTCAGCTGCAGAGCTGAGGCACATCAGTCTCACCCTGGGGCAGCATATTGTCCATGTGGGGCCTGGCACCCTGAGTGCCTGCCTCCTCTACCCCTGCTTCTGAACCCCTCTCGATTCCTAGTATTTCTACTTGCAGGGTAGAGAGGACTGTGGGGTCCTGGTCTTCTGACTTTCCAGCTCCTACACAGCATGCTTGCCTTCCTGAGCCCTCACAACCCACTCTTCTTACCCATCTCCCCCATCTTTCTCTCTCTCTCTGGGCACAGTAAAGGAACATACTTTAAGGGTATGTGAGCAGGTGTGATTTTGTGGAAGAGGTGTGTAGGTGGGTGAGAGGGTGTGCATTGTGATGTATGAGGGAGGGTGTGCATTTGTGCAAACTCTAAATGTGACTGACGCTTTGTGGGTGGATGGGGAGAAGATGTGTGTGTGTGACTGGAGGAGGTTGGCTGCCTTTGCAAATACATGCCTGCAAAAATCTCCCTTCCTTTTGTAAATGCATTGCTTGGAAGGAAACTAATCGAATCAACAGGAAATGTATTTGACCTAATGTATGAGCAGATGTCCTAGGAGTTCCTGTCCTCAGAACAGAAGCAGAGCCAGTTATGATCTCTCCCAGGAGAGAGGAAGGGCCAGCAGCAGCCCCTTATTGTGGGTGGAGCTAGGTTGGGCCTTGGCATCACCCTACTCATGTGAAATAAGTATTTGCCCACTCTCTGCCTTTTAAAATCCATGACTGTCCAAGGAGGCCAAGGAGCCAGAGAAGACAAAGACAAAACTGGAAATAAGAACCACCTGCCCATAGCAGCAGAACACCTTGACGGCAACTTCCAGCAGACTCAGGAAGTAGCTTCAGCTTTCTCAGAGTTAGGACTCCACCTCCTGTCCCCACCTCAGGGAGTGGTGGGGAACCAACGTGAGTTATGGGGTCATGGCGGTCTCACTGGCCCTGTGACCAAGGCTATATTCTTTCCCCACTACTGGTTAAAGAGGTAAGAGTTGGGAAGTTCCCTTTAAGGAATGGGGCAGACCACAGACTCTCTGTGTTCCTCATCACCTTAGAGAATGCAGGGAATCTATGACTTTGGGGCTTGGAGCAAAACTACGTTACAGGTGTGATGTCAGGGGTGCTGGGGACTATTGCTGTACCTGCCAAACACCCCTTGCCTGAAATCCCTAAGCCAGAAACAATGTCACTCCTTGCCCAGTTGATGATGAAGCAGAAAGTTAAGTTCCTAGGAAAGACCACATTCTGAAAGGGGCATTTTCAAATGATCAGGTTTTTCCCCAAAAGCAGATTTAGGAAGTAGGAAGAGAGCAATAAGCTTGGGGTTTCTGAAATAGCAGATGGGTCCAAACGTGTGGCAGAAAAACAGTTGTCTTCTTCAAATTTCACCTAGGGATAGCCCTGAGAGAAAAAATGTATGTGTGTGTGAATGCCACATATCTGGCTGTCTGTAGTGCTCTTTTTGACCCACTTTAATAGCAACATGGCAATTTAGGCTATTTTCTAAAACCTTTTTTATTATGGAATATTTTAAACATACACACAAGTAGACAGAAGAGTATAATGACTCCCAAATGTACCCATCATTCTGCTTCAATGATTATCTTAGCCAGTTGTGTTGTATTATCCCCAATTTTTTGTGTTGTTGTTCTTTTGCTGGAGTTTTTAAAAGCAAATCTTAGCCATATAATTAATTTCAGCTGTAAATATTACACTGTGTATCTGTAACAGACTTAAAAAAAAACTCATCCATATATAGATTCAGATGGTTACATACAGAAATAATTATAGATATGTGTATATGTAACAGTATACACATATATTTTCTTTGTCAGCTGAGGAGGGCCAAAAAGCAAGACACCCCAGTAGCAATGAGTATACCTAGCACCCAAATCTTGGTTTCTAATACCATTTTCCAATAAAAAGAACCAAGGGTCCTTGGAGAAATGGCTGATTCTAGGACCGGAGGTCCAGTGGTTAGGACTCCTCACTCTCACTGCCAAGGCCCTGGGTTCAGTCTCTGGTGGGGGAACCAAAATCCCACAAGCCATGTGGTGTGGCCAAAAAAACACCCCCACACACACAGAAAATTATGGGGTTTATCAAAGGGTCAAATATAAATATATATGAGTGAATAAGTTATAATTTATTAATAATTTAAAAGTATATTATAAATTAATAAGTTAATTCATGGAGAACATAGACAAATCTCCCATGCAGAATTACAAATAATTTATGTAGCTACTCCAGCCTCAAGGAGGGGGAGGACCTGGAACTTCCCTGGTGGTCCAGTGGTTAAGACTCCACACTCCCAATGCAGGGGGGCCCGGGTTCAATCCCTCGTCAGGGAACTAGATCCCGCACGCTGCAACAAAGATCCCACGTGCTGCAACTAAGACTTGGTGCAGCCAAATAAATAAATATTAAAAAAAAAAGGGGGGGGAGGACCTAAAACCCATAACCCCAGTCTAATCATTCATCAGATAAATCCCAATGGAGGGACATTCTACAAAATACCCTACCAGTACTACTCTAAACTGTCCAAGCCATCAAAATAAAAAAAGTCTACGAAGCTATCACAGCCAAAGGAGCCTAGGGAGTCATGATAACTAAATGTAATGTGGTATGCTGGATGGAACAGGAAAAGGACCTTAGGGAAAATTTGAGGAAATCTGAATAAAGTATGGAGTTTAGTAGTAATAGTATGTCAATATTGGTTTTTCAATTCCAACAAATGTACCATATTAATGTTAGATGCTAATAACAGGGGAAACTGTGTTTGGGGTAAATGGAAGCTTTCTTTCTTTGCAATTCTTCTGTAAATCTAAAGCTATTCTAAGATAAAGTTTATTTGGCACTTCCCTGGTGGCGCAGTGGTTAAGAATCCGCCTGCCAATGCAGGGGACACGGGTTCAAGCCCTGGTCCGGGAAGATCCCACATGCTGCGAAGCAAGTAAGCCCATGCACCACAACTACTGAGCCTGCACTCTAGAGCCCATGAGCCACGACTACTGAAGCCTGCGTGCCTAGAGCCTGTGCTCTGCAACAAGAGAAGCCACCGCAATGAGAAGCCCGAGCACCCCAACGAAGAGTAGCCCCGCTCTCCGCAACTAGAGAAAGTCCACACGCAGCAACGAAGACCCAATGCAGCCAAAAATAAATAAATTTAAAAAATAAAATTTATTTTTCAAAAAGAACCACATCCATACCCAATACATTTTTTTTTTTTGGCTGCGTTGGGTCTTCGTTGCTGCGCCTGGGCTTTTCTCTAGTTGGGGCAAGAGGGGGCTACTCTTCGTTGCAGTGCGTGGGCTTCTCATTGCAGTGGCTTCTCGTTGCGGAGCATGGACTCTAGGCACATGGGCTTCAGTAGTCGCGGCTCATGGGCTCCAGAGCGCAGGCTCAGTAGTTGTGGCGCATGGGCTTTGTTGCTCCGCGACATGTGGGATCTTCCCAGACCAGGGCTCGAACCCGTGTCCCCTGCATTGGCAGGCGGATTCTTAACCACTGTGCCACCAGGGAAGCCCTATTTTTTTTTAAACACGTTTTATTTATTTATTTATTTATTTGGCTGTACCACTTGGCTTGCGGGATCTCAGTTCCCCAACCAGGGATTGAACCTGGGCTGTGACAGTAAAAGCACCTGTGGTGCTTTTCTAACCACGGTAAAAGCACGAATTCTAACCACTAGACCACCAGGGAACTCCCCATACACATTAAAATCTTTTTAAAATACTTAATATCATATAAAAGTCAGTTTGTGTTCAGTTTTCCCAAACAGTCTCAAAAGACGTCAATTTATAAGTTTGTTTGAATCAGGATACAAACAAGGACAACATGTTTAATTGATAATGTCTTAATGTAGTTAGAGATGATAGATCTAGATGCCTGACTAGATTCAGCTTCAATTTTTCGGCATGAAGGCTTCCTAGGACATGTTTTGTACTTTCAGTGGCATCATATCAGGGGGCACATTATGTCCAGTGGCCCCACTTTTAGTGATGTTAAGATTCATCAGTAGGTTAAAAAGTTGACCACCTGATCCATCCATACTAAGTTCTCATCAACCTTTTACCTAATAGCTTTATCAGTTATTGATGATTATTGTCTGGAGCGATTGTTTGATTAGTGGTTGCAAACAGTGATTTTCTACATTCATTCTTCCTGCATTTTTGGATCCAATTTCCCTCCCTCATTCACCATAACTTCTGAACAGCCAGTACAATTTGGACCCCCAAGGTTGGCTAAATCCTAGTGGCTGAAATTTACTGCTGCACTCGAAACCAAGAGAACTAAAGAAGGATTCTGTAGAATACTTAGAAAGTTGTTAGAAATGCAAATTCTTGGGTCCTATTGGAGACCGACTGAATCAGAAACTCAGGTGAGGCCCAGAAATCTGGTTTAACAAGCCCTCCAGGTGTTTCTGGTGCCTGCTAAAGTTTGAGAACTCCTGGACTAACACTGGCTGCCCTAAGACGGCCTTCAATCAAGCAATGATTTACTAAGGTCCTATGTTCATGGCAATATGTTGGGTGCTGAGCATTACGGATGCAAAAAAGAAGGCCTGATGCCCCCAAGGAACTCACAGTCTATACAAGGGAACAGGGTACATACTTATGAAAAGGTGACTGGAGACAGTTGATAGTGGGCAGTATGTTCCCAACATGGCACACAAGTGGTGCAGATGGAAGATTCCAAGGAAAGTTCAGTGAGTAGGCCCAGTTGGCAAAAGTTTAGAGCTGATTCCAACCAGGCCTTAAAGGAAGAAAAAGACTGGGGTGGGATGGAAGGAAAAAGAGACATTGGCACGAACAAAGGCAGGATGCTCATGAAGTGAATCACCTTGCAGGCAAAGAGGCTGTTTTCTCCTCTCCTCACTATCACCATTCCTGCAGTGTTTCTTTCCTTGCGCTCACCTTTCCTTTTTCCTGGTTATCTTCTTGCTCGCCCATAATCACACTGGGGAGGTCACAGTCGAGTCTATGCAGGTTTCTATGTGCTGTCCCTGAGCTTGGGAGTGTAGGATGTGGTAATCCGGGCTGGTGAGTGCGGAAGGGCGTCTGAGGAACCCTTTGCCTCCGTCACAGGTGCTGTATGTGTACAGAGTGTCTGCCCAGAGTTTCCGCGCTGCGGCGGGGCGCGCCAAGCGTAATACCTTCAGGCTCACGACTCCGGAACACCAAAAGGGCAAACCCCTCCCGAGAGTGGGCGGAGCCAGGACCTGAAGAGGCGGGGCCGGGCTGCGGGGCGGAAACTCAGAACTGGTGGCGGCGGAAGCCCGGCCCCAGCTGGGCAAGATGGCGGCGTCCAGGTGGTACTAGGCCAAGTAGGTGGCTGGGCTAGCGGGACGGACTACAAGGAGATCCCGGCGGAGGGCTCTGGTACAGGGTATCCAGTTCTTTGTCGGAGTCTGCCCTAGTGTCTTTGATCTGGCCAGGAGCGGCCGCGGCCTCGTCGGTGCGGAGATCCTGGGCACGGCCCTCCATCCGCGGGCAGCATAGGCTAAGACTCCGTGATTTCTCTTTGTTGACGCGGGTGGCCCAGGAGCGCCCGCGACCGTAGAGCCCTAGGGGCCGTTGTGGGGCCCGACAGAGTATAAGTCGTGAACTGCTTTGGTGAAATTTATTCCTAAGTATTTTATTCTTTTCGATGCTATTGTAAATAGAATTGTTTTCTTAATTTCGTTTTCTGATTGTTCTTTAATAGTGTATAGAAATACAAATGATTTTTATATATTGATCTTTTATAGCCCAAGGTTTTTAATGATTTGAATACTTCTCGACCAGGCATGTTCCCACCAGTTTGATACGGAATCACCACTCCCCGGTGTGACACATTTATCCGCCTGGCTCCTAATGACATTTTCCTTAGGTCCCCTATGGTTGTTCTTGAAAGTTTTTATCATCCACAGATTGTAAACAATCTAAGGTGGCAGTAACTATTGTTGCTGGGCTATTGACATCAGGGAGAGCTAAGTAAGGATGGAATGGCAATAAGGTATGAATGAGGAGGAATGAGTCCACCGAACCCAGGGAAAAGGAGCCTTTTCTGATGCACAAAAAAGAGAATCAGAGGGCTTCCCTGGTGGCTCAGTGGTTGATAGTCCGCCTGCTGATGCAGGGGACACGGGTTCATGCCCTGGTCCGGTAAGATCCCACATGCTGCGGGGCGTCGGGGCCCGTGGGCCATGGCCGCTGAGCCTGCGCGTCCAGAGCCTGTGCTCCGCAACGGGAGAGGCCACAACAATGAGAGGC
>NW_006787469.1:1436962-1466258 GCF_000442215.2 Lipotes vexillifer
TGAAGCAGTGCTGGAAAGAGTCCCACGAGGGAGGCAGCTGGAGTGTCAAGATGCTGTCGAGACCAAAGCCAGGGGAGTCCGAGGTGGACCTGCTGCGCTTCCAGAGTCAGTTTCTTGCAGCTGGTGCAACCCCAGCAGTACAACTGGTGAAGAAAGGAAGTAGGAGTGGTGGTGATGCTAACCCGGACCGGCCTCCACTGCAGGATCATCGGGATGTGGTGATGCTGGACAGTGAGTGGCTGTGGGTATGAGGTTGAAAAGGAGAGCAGTACAACTTCAGGGTCTCTCCCTCTTCCTGATGTGGCTGGATTCCCCATCATTATTTCAGAACTGTGTAACCTCTGTTGCTGCAGCCCCATTTTACATATGAAGAAACGGAGGCTCAAAGAGGTTAAATACCTTGCCCAAGGTGACACAGCTTGAGCCAGCACTGCACAGCAGCTGCCTTTCTTTCTTTGGCTTTCCCCTAGCCCTCAGTCTCTTCCTGGGAAGATATGAGTAACCTCACATCTGGGTTTTTTTCTTTCTCAGATCTCCCAGACTTGCCTCCAGCTTTGGTTCCTGCTCCCCCAAAGAGAGCCAGGCCCAGCCCCGGCCATCCCCTGCCTGAACATGAGGACCCTGAAGAGAGGCTGAACAGGCATGATAAGCACATCACTGCTGTCTTGACTAAGATTATTGTGCGTCTCACCCTGGTTGAGTGGGGCAAGGCATCCAAGGGCAGAAGGGATGTTGCATGTGGGTGGTGAGCCTTATTGAGCAGAGAGTGATTCAGAAAGATGGGACTTTATCCCCGTGCAGTCAGGTTGGGGGCTGGTTTAGAATCATTATGACTTAAGAAGCAAGATGGGTTCATGACTCCCTAGGGTGAGGTTCTAGTCATATAGAAATGAGGCTAGTAGGATAGGGTCCAGCCTGGGGAAATCTCTGTATCTTCACTGCTTTGTACTTTGTTGCTGCAGGAACGAGATACAAGTTCAATGGCTGTGAATCTGCCTGTGCCCTGTGGTGTTGCTTTCCCTCCTGTATTCCATCGCTCACAGGGGAGACAGGTAGGCAGCGGTGACCTCACATGGTGTTTAGGGGAGTACAGTCTTGTGAGCATCATAGTGCATATTCCCCAGGTAGATAATCTTAATAATGATAAGCAATTCCATTGTTAAAACAGCACCACACTAAGCACTTTATATGCATTACTTCATTTGATCCTTATAACAGCCATGTAATATAGGTATCATTATCTCTATTTTTCAGATAAGGAAACTGATAACTTTTGCAACACCACACATCTAATAGATAGAAAAGCCAGAAATCCAACCCAAGTCTGTCAGACTTCAAAACCTATGCTTCTATAGAGCCCTGCTTTCTCTGAGGACTAGGGTTGTGACCCTTGGAGATTAAGCAAGTCTCTTGTATCTCTCTTTGTTCCAGCGACCTTGGTATAAAGAGGTTGAGAAGAGAATGGGATAATGAGCATCAGTCACCTGGGTTTTCTTTTTGCCCCATAGGGGAAGCCAGCAACATCTGGTAAGAGAAGTATCTTTGCCCAGGAAATTGCAGCAAGGAGAGCAACTGAAGCCAAGGTCCCGCCAGTTGGAGAAGTTGCATCTACCTTGCACCCACCAGAGGGTGAGCAGGGTTTGAAGAGGTTTGGGCTAAGCCTTTTTGTAATACACATTTGTAGAGTCATCTTTGGATATACATCTTCCCTGCCTCAAATCTGAAGTGCATTTGAGCCATCTAAAGAGGAGTCATCCGATATCTCCACTTAGACTATTGAGTATGGGCAGCTTGGGTCCACATCGGGGTCTTAGGTGCAGGGAGAAGGCAGGTCATTACTTGACTGTAGGACAAAGGAAGGGGATAGAAGTGTCTGGTAGAGACTGTAAAATAAAGACGTAGGCCAAGATTCTTTTAATGATGCAAATTACTAGCAGAAGAGCTGGGGGCAGGCCCCTGGAGGCAGACGGCTGCCTAGACATCCAAGAGAAGAGTCAGAAAATGGGATGTTTCTGAGGGAAGCTTCTAAGTCCAAGGGGAAAAATGAGTAGAGAGGTCATCACCCCAACCCAGCCCCAGGATGCCCTGGAGTCTTGTGCCAAACCCAGGGGGGTCTCCACTCTGTGCCTGGGAAAACTCTGGGGCTTCCATCTGTCTCCAGAGCTAATGGGATTAGAGAAGAGGGACAGAAGGCCCAGTTGGGGTGAGGCAGTGAAACTGATCGTATCCTTCCAGGTGCTGCAACCTGTGAGGCACTCACACCTAGGGAGCAGGGCAGCCAGCTTCCATGGATCAGCCACAGCTTCCAGGGACCCCATCTGGTTACAGGGAAGGGGCTCAAGAGCCAGGAGGCTGAGCAGGAAGCCCAGACCATCCATGAAGAGAACATAGCGAGACTGCAAGCCATGGCTCCAGAGGAGATCCTGCAGGAACAGCAGCGGTTACTGGCTCAGCTTGGTATGGGTACCAGCCTTTCTTGCCAAGACCGGGCTAGGAAGGGACTGTCATTTATTGAGGAAGGTTCATGCCAGGCGGAGTACTTTAACGCATTTCATTTTGTCCTCAAACTGTTCCTGTGAGGTTGGTGGTACTAACCTCATTTATTTACGAAAAGATAAAAACAAAAACAAAAAAAACTGAGGCTCAAAACTAAGAAATTCTCCCTCAGGTCACACAGCCTGGTACCACATCCTGTTAATGAACACCAATGAGATATAAACCCAGTTCTACCTGGTCTCATGGGCTGTGTTCTTAACCATTATACCATGTATACTGTACTACTGTAGTGTAGTATACACTGTATTTTGGCTATACTCTAGTACAACTACAGGGTACTCTATTATGTGATGCTGTGCTATACTACACCTCCCTCCTAGTTTCTGTTCACCAAAACAATAGTGCCAAGTCAATCTGTTCCAAACTATGTATCTAGCACTTATATAGAGCATACCATATATTAGTTTTCTTTTCTTTTCTTTTTTTTTTGCTGCTCTGGGTCTTCATTGTTGCACACAGGCTTTCTCTAGTTGCAGCGAGTTGGGGCACCACTCTTTGTTGTGGTGCACAGGCTGCTTATTGCAGCGGCTTCTCTTGTTGCAGAGCATGGGCTCTAGGCGCACAGGCTTCAGTAGTTGTGGCACACGGGCTCAGTAGTTGTGGCTTGCGGGCTCTAGAGTGCAGGCTCAGTAGTTGTGGCTCATGGGCTTAGTTGCTCCGCGGCATGTGGGATCTTCCCAGACCAGGGCTTGAAACTGTGTCCCCTGCATTGGCAGGTAGATTTTTAACCACTGCGCCACCAGGGAAGTCCCCATATATTAGGTTTTTAGTGACTATTTGTGCATAAATAAATAAATAAAATAGTTGAAAGTGAGAAACTATTCCCCTAAATGCCTTCTTTTTGGCCCTCATCAACATTGATTCATTTATTCCACAGCCACTTACTTTGGGCCTCTGATCTGAAGCCAAGCACAGGGATGGGCAGACTGGCCTGGACCAGGGGACTGTGAAGAGTGGAGGGATAGGTGGGCAGGCAGGTCCCAGTGACAGATATGGGTCATCGAGGCTGCAGGAGAGCCCCAGGGGCTCAGGCCAGGGCTGGGAAGTGGCTTGTCTTGGCCTTGGCGCCCACAGACAGGCAGTATTAAGCAGGTGTATAGAGGCTGAGGAGGATCTGCCCCCACCCATTCTCCCCTCCACGCTCTTTTCTAGATCCCAGCTTGGTTGCCTTCTTGAGATCTCACAGCCGCACCTGTGAACAGGCAGAGGAGAAGGCCACGGGGGAGCAGAGGCCAGGAGGTCGCTCTGCTGAGGTCACTGGAGAGGAGCCCATCATGCCAACTTCTGCCAGTGAGCCCAGGCAGGAAGATAAGCTGGAGCCAGGAGCCCCAGGTTTGGAGGAGGGGGGCTTCTGGGGAACAAAAGTAGAGGAAAGTATTCCTTCTCCTAGTCCTGGCAGATGGGAAGAGAGAGAATCTTCTCTGTCCTTGAATGTCTAACGTTAATCTTCATTATTGGCTTGAAATCAGTCTTCATTTGCTGATGCATATATTCTTCCTGCACGTGCTTCCTGCTTTCCTGTCCTGTTACTGCTCCTTCTCCCCCTTCCCTGGTAAGAGACAGCACAATGTGATGGCTGAATGGCTCCCTCCCCCTCCAGACCATCTGCCCCCTGCCTTTGCAGTAGCTGCCCCAGCTGTGGTTCCATCCATCCCACAGTTCTTTCTGCCTCTGCTCTCAGTGTTGGGAGGATAATTGCAGGGTGGTGGGAGAGAAAGGGTCTGACGCAGGTCTTGTGAACATGCCAGAGCTGAAACAGAGAGGCCAGTGGGAGCACTCATCTTCCAGGAACTGGATGATTTTATTAGTGATTAACAAAAGAAGAATTGAATTAGGAGAGCCAGGAACCTCCTGCCCCTGGATGAACTCTAGGCCAGTTGAGCAGGTTGGATGGGGGTGGGGGGCGGTGAGGAAGGAGGAGGATATTGCAGGTGTGTGTTTCTGTATCTTGCTCTGCTGAAGTATAGCTGCCCCCTCCTCATTGTCTCCACTCCCCTGCTCCTTTAGAAGGTCGGTACTAGAGAGTGGAGAACTGTGGTTTCCCTGCTGTATGTGGTCCTGCCTTCCTCCTCTGTTTCCTCTCTCTTCTCTTCCTTATCTCCTCCGCTTCGTCTTTCCTCTCCCAACAAATCTTTGGGGTCAGAAAGGGGCTAGAGCCCAGGACGGGGTGTGTTCTGCCATAACAGGCATTCCAGCCCCTGGGCCGTGCCATTAGTCATAGCTGAAGGCAGAGGCTGCCAGACCCTTGGACAGAGGTGGATGTGGCAGCTTCTGGATGATGGCTGGGACCCCAGTGGATCAGTGAGCTTAGCCCCTTAGGGAATACTACTCTGCTTCCATCTCCCCAGCTCTGGCACTGCCCGTGACTCCCCAGAAAGAATGGCTGCACATGGACACCGTTGAGCTGGAGAAGCTCCATTGGACCCGAGACCTGCCTCCACTCCGACGGCAGCAGACTCAGGAGGTGAGGAGGGCCAGCTGGCCTACAAGGGCAAGGTGGGGTGGCAGTGAGTGGGGCTGCTGTCTTGCACCCAGAACTTAGGCTTTTCTCTCCCCCCAAGCTGGAGAAACATCTCTCCTAGTGCTCACCCCCCTCTTCCTGCCTGGCCTCTAAGTCCAGAGGAGCCCCACTTCTGGTCAGAGGTAGAGTCAAGCCCTGCGTCTTTAGAGGCCTGGGATTACAGGTGAGGAATGGGTGTGGGGAAGTTGCTGGTGCCCCCAGCCCATAGTTCTCTTTCTGTACCCATTAGAGGATGCAGGCCCGATTCAGTCTTCAGGGAGAGCTGCTGGCCCCCAGCGTGGACCTTCCCACCCATCTGGGCCTACACCACCATGGAGAGGAGGCGGAGGTGAGGCGTGGGGTCCAGGGAGTACTGGGCAGCTCTCAGCAAGTGCTTTTAACAACCATGTGGAGAAGGACTGCTGCTCAGCTGCCCTGGCCCTTCTGCGCACCCTATTCCAGTTCACGGCCTTGCTGTCTTTTCAGTTTTTTTTTTTTAATATTTATTTATTAGTTTATTTGTTTGGCTGCACCGGGTCTTCCTTGTGGCATGCGGGATCTTCATTGCCGTATGGGAGATCTAGTTCCC
Source organism: Lipotes vexillifer (assembly GCF_000442215.2). NCBI lineage: Eukaryota > Metazoa > Chordata > Mammalia > Artiodactyla > Lipotidae > Lipotes > Lipotes vexillifer. The sequence continues at coordinate 1,442,608 of NW_006787469.1, forward strand.
TGACCAGGGATCGAACCCGGGCCCCCTGCATTGGGAGCACAGAGTCTTAACCATTGGACCACCAGGGAAGTCCCTGTCCTTTCAGTTCTTAGGCTTGAAATCTTTCTCCTTGTTCCCTCACATTCCAGTCAGTCACCAGAACTTGCCAATTCTGTTTGTCACCTCCCTACAGTGCTTCCTCGATCAGAGCCTTGATCCCTCTGGTCTGTTCAGTCGCCATGTTCCACTCACTCCGTCTTGCCGTTCGCTCGCTCCCCAACGGGTCTGCCGTAGTGATTTCCCCTGGCCCAGCTCAGGCTGTCCCTTGCCTCAGAAAGTTTCCTCGCTCAGGGAATTCTCCCAGAATAAGGTCTTGGCTCCTCAGCACGACAGAACAGCCTTCCACCATCTGTCCCTGCTGACCCCACAGCTCTGCATCCCTCACTTCTGCTGCACATTCTGTTGCCTCCTCCCCACGTACCCGCTGTGCTCAAGGACCTCCAGGGCTCAGTTCCTGAAGCCCACTCCAGGGAACGCCTTTCCCCTCTGCTCCATGCCGGGCCATCAGAGCTCTACCCACCCACTGAGACCACATCACTTTTCCAGGTGCCCCTTCTCTCTCTCTCCTGTTCTCTGGTTGCAAATTAAACACCGATTACTACATTCCTCCCAAACTGCCTTATGCTGTGGTTACTTGTGCGCCAATCTTATTTTCTTTACCACTTTGAGGCTCCACAGAGAGCAGAGGCAAGAGACGTCACTTACTTTTCTTTGTCTTCACCTTGGCACCTGACTCAGTGCATGGCAGATAGGGGTTGCCACGTATTTGTTGGTGGGTGCTGCCCTGTGTCTTGGCTCCTTCTGACTTCTTGTCCCTGTTCCAGAGAGCAGGGTACTCCCTTCAGGAGCTGTTCCACCTGACGCGCAGCCAGGTGTCCCAGCAGAGAGCACTAGCGCTGCATGTGTTGGCCCAGGTCATCGGCAGGGTGAGTGGACTGTTGGCCTCGTCCTGCCCGCCCCCCTCCCCTTAGACTTTCCCACCTCCTGCCTGTTTCACTCTGACTCACTGGCCCATACACCAGCTGTCTGTGGGTCACACTGAGAACAGGACAAACCCAGGGTCCTAGCTGGACAAGTGAAGGGTTTAGGACAGAGACTGTAACTTCAGCGTATTCAGCAAGGTTTTATCCTCCTGCCCTCAAGGCCCAGGCTGGCGAGTTTGGGGACCGGCTAGTGGGCAGTGTCTTACGCCTCCTTTTGGATGCTGGTTTCCTCTTCCTGCTGCGCTTCTCTCTGGATGACAGAGTGGATGGGGTCATCGCAGCTGCTGTCCGGGCTCTTCGGGCTCTGCTGGTGGCTCCTGGAGATGAGGTACAATAGGCATAGGAATGAAGCTTCAAGGCATTAGGGTCCCTACGCCTCCTGCTGGGCCTGCCCTCGTTGATGAGGCTTTGCCAGGCAGAGCACAGAATGGGGTGGCTATGTCACCACCTTCTAAAGGCCCCAAAGCCTAGGAGCCTTGCCTCTCTGTCCTTTGTGCATGGCTTTTGCCCTCTATTTCTGGACCCACTTTCTGGCCTGATGCCTTCTTCCTCTTCCCACCTTCACACTCTTTTTTCTGGCAGGAGCTCCTCGATAGCACCTTCTCTTGGTACCATGGAGCTTTGGTGTTCCCTCTGATGCCCAGCCAGGAGGACAAGGAGGACGAGGATGAGGATGAAGAGCCCCCAGCAGAAAAGGCAAAAAGGAAGAGTCCGGAGGAAGGAAACCGGCCTCCATCTGACCTGGCCCGACATGACGTCATCAAGGTAAAAGTGCTGGGGCAGCTGCACTGGTCCCATGACCTCTGGGGCCAGCACATGTTGGGCAGGAGGGGTCAGCAAGGCCTGGGGCCCAGTTGCATTTGGTAGTAGGTTTGTGTCTCTGATCCTCAGGGGCTCCTGGCCACCAACCTGCTGCCTCGGCTACGCTACTTGCTGGAGGTGACCTGTCCAGGACCTTCTGCGGTCCTTGACATCCTGGCTGTGCTCATCCGCCTGGCCCGGCATTCCCTGGAGTCAGCCACAAGGGTGAGAAAGAGAAGGAGGTAGGGATTGGGCAAAGAGCCTAGCTAGGCCTGGTCTTGACCCTCAGCCTCCTTACCTCCCTTTTCGTCCTGGCCTGCACAGGTCCTGGAGTGCCCTCGTCTGATAGAGACTGTGATTCAAGAGTTCCTGCCCACCAGCTGGTCCCCTATGGGGGTGAGGCCTGCCCTCAGTCTACACAGAGCGCCCTGTGCTCCTGCCATGAAACTTCTTCGTGTCCTGGCCTCGGCTGGTAGGAATATTGCTGCCCGGCTGGTAAGCAGAACACAGGGCAAGGGATGGCGGCTTGAGACAGGGCTGGGTTGGGGGCTAAGCATAGCCCCTGCACTCTGGGTTGCCCAGTCATGCCATCTTTCGCTTCGTATCTGTTCCACTTGCCTAGAAATGGAACAGAAACCCCAGGCAGGAACCTAGTTACCTGGAGCCTAGTGTATCCTGTAGGCCTGCTCTGCTCTCATTATGGGAAGGGAAGGTTCCCTGTTCCCTGGACCCAGGCCAGAAGGGCCACATACAAATAGGCATAGCCAAGGTGCCCAGCAAGTGCTTGCTAAAAACAAGGATGGAAGGAGAGAGGAAGGGAGGGATGGATGAGATAGTTTCACCCTAGCCCAGAACCATGACCCTCTGGCACCAGAGGGGCCTCAACAGGGATGAGTTGAGCCATTCTCTGTAGTGAGAGAACCTGAGGCCTGGAACTTCGGGCTCCCAGCCGATCCTGATCCCCAGACTCTCTGCCCAACCCCAGCTGAGTGGCTTTGATCTCCGGAGTCGCCTGTGCCGCTTTATAGCTGAGGCTCCCCAGGATCTGGCCTTGCCCCCAGAGGAAGCCGAGACCCTGAGCACTGAGGCCTTCCGTCTGTGGGCCGTGGCAGCCTCCTACGGCCAGGGCGGTGACCTTTACAGGTGAGGAGAGACAAGGGTAGGCTCCCTCACAGACAGACCCCTCCAGCTCTGCACTCTGGCCTTGATCAAGGTTCAAGCTCGGAGGGAGGCTGAGTATGAGAAAGAGGTGATTCTGGGAGAAAGGAAGAAAATTTGGGAGTCAGGACTAGCCGGGGGGAGAGTGGGACAAAGCTGGGTTAACCACATTCTGTGCACCCCAGCTTGGTATCTTGGTGAAATAAGATTTAAATTCCCTCTTGTGGTGGAAGCCTTGAGGGGCTACCTCCTTCCCTTCAGCCCCCAACCTTCCTTCTTGAAACCTTCCCAGAGTCCCCAGCCCTGGGCCTCCCTCCTGCTCCTCCTCAGCCAGACTGCAGATGCCCAGGGCCGGGCCTTGCTTTGTGTCTTCTGTTTCCATCTTCCTTCTCACACTGAAGGGCGGTCCTTCTCCCCACTTACCAGGGAGCTGTACCCTGTGCTGATTCGAGCCCTGCAGGCTGTGCCGAAGGAGCTCAGCAGCCCCTCCCCTCAGCCCCTGGCTCTGCAGAGGGCAGCCTCACTGCTCACCGTCCTCACCCAGCTGACCCTAGCAGCTGGTAGCACCACCCCTGAGCCCAGAAGGTAGGCTCTAGCCCTGAGCCGCTGGCAGTGACATCCTGTCGGGAGCTCTGGGACCGGTGGGAGTGCTCCTCCACAGGGAGAGGGCGGCCAGAGCTTAGAGGGGAGTCCAGGCAGCCAGATCCTCACTGTGGCCCCTTGTGGCTCTCCTGTAGTGACTCTGCTGAGGCCAGTCTGTCGTCCACTCCTTCCTCAATCACTTGGACGCAGGTGTCTGGGCTCCAGCCTCTCGTGGAGCCTTGTCTAAGACAGACCTTGAAGTTGCTGCCCACACCTGAGATGTGGAGTGCCCTTGGCCCAGTGCCCACTGCCTGCCTGCTCTTCCTGGACGCTTACTACCAGGCCTGGAGCCAGCAGGTGAGTGTTGCCTGCCTGCCTTCCACGCTGCCCTGGGTGCCCTGCCTTCATCTTAGCATTCCACCCTCGTTCTCCTTCTGTCTCCACCTCTCCGTACCTGCCTCCCCATTTCCACCTTTTTCCTCCTACCTTTCTTCCTCTTTCCACCTCCATGTCCAGTGGAGCTTCCAAGGAGTTGTGTTGGTAGGGACCATAGAACCCCAAACAGCAGCTTGGCCTCCCTGGAGCCTTTATGCTCTCTCAAGACCCTAGACAGTGGGTGCCAGAGCAACCCCAGGGTCTCCTCTGCCTCTAGAAGGGGCAGAAGGCAGAAGCCTCTAAACACTGACTCTTGGCCACTCGGAATCATGGGCTTGGCCTGGGTACACGGGGTCCAGGAGAATGGGGTTCCTGGGCCATCAGCTCAGTGAGTGTCTTGGTGTTCCAGCCAGGCTTGTGCCCAGGGGATTGGCTTCAGGACACAGAGCGCCTGTCGGAGGAGCTGCTGCTGCCCCTGCTGAGCCAGCCCACTCTGGGCAGACTGTGGGATTCGCTGGGGTGTGTACTGTGTGCGGTTGTGGAGCCGGGGGTGGGGCGGGGAGGCGGCAGTTTCACTCCTTGTGGGGTTCCTACACCTGGCTCCCTGGTCCATCCCAGGTGGAACCCCCCAGCCTGAGGGAAACCTGAATCCCTAGCAGGCAGCGACTGGGGGCTCCAGGGAACGTGGGCACTGTCCGCACGGCCACGTTTCCGCTAGCCTTGGTCACAGACCAAGCAGCTGTTTCCAGCTCGGCACATATCGGGCCAGAGCCCCCCTCAGGTCTCCATTCTGCTTCCAGGTGCTGCTCCCCTCTCTGCAACCCACAGTCCTGTGCTCCGGGCCCTGAAGCTCTCCCCAGCCTCGTGTCACTGGGCTGTGCAGGAGGCCACCCTCCTCTTAGTCTGGCTGGCTCAGCCTCCCCCTTCCCATTCCTCACGGCCCTCCTCTCTCTTTTCAACACCCTGGGCTGGATCCACAAGGGGCTGTGTGGCCAGGTGAGGGCTGGGCGCCTGGTTAGGGGGGCAGGGGACCAAGATGGCAGGAGTCAGAAAGGGGAAGGGCGCCCCTTGGGGGAGAGAGGCCTCTTCTGCCAGCACCCATTTCTCTGAGTTTAGCTGGGGAAGGGGCAACTGGGGAGCCCTAGACGACATCAGAGTCCCCTTGTGAATCGGAAGCTCCCTTTTCCTCAGCTGGCTGCCGTATTGGCTGCCCCAGGGCTGCAGAGCTACTTCCTCCAGTGTGTGGCTCCTGTGGCTGCTCCACACCTCACACCCTTCTCCGCGTGGGCCCTGCGCCATGAGTACCACCTGCAGCACCTGGCACTCGCCCTGGCCCAGAGAGCGGTGGGTGCCCCCAACCCCCATCCCTCTGTCCACTCCCCCTCCCATTATCCCCATCCTGCTTCTCTGGAGCTTGTGCTGCTTCTGGCAAGCCATGCAGTTCTACTTGCCTGCAGACATGCCCAGGCCCTGTGCCCATCAGCATATATTCTCTTCCTCACTTCTCTTTGCTTTGTCCCCCCTCACCACCTCTGCCTACTCCTCCCCCTTCCCCCCCTTTTCTGTCCACAGGCAACACTCCAGCCAGTGTCAGCCACCAGTGCTGCCCTCTATCACGGCACGGCCTTGGCCCTGCTGAGCCGGCTGCTGCCCGGAAGCGAGCACCTCGCCCATGAGCTACTGCTGAGCTGTGTGTTCCGGCTGGAGTTCCTCCCGTAAGTCCAGGGTTGGTGGCATCAACTGAGCCCTTTGAGAGGCTGCTGTGGTGGTTGACAGAGCAGCCCTGAATTTGGGGCCAGGAGACCTGGGTTACTTTCTCTTTCTTCCATGGATTACGCTTAACCTGTCTGAGTTTCCATTTCCTCATTAGTAAAGTGAGGATGAGGATAATATGCTAGAGTATTATTATGAGACTTCTGTGACTGTATGGCTGAAAAATGGTTATAAACTAGCTGTACGCTTATAATAGCTAAGCGTTACCCAGTGCTTACTCCTTGTCCGGTACTCCCTTAACCGTTTGTCTCTATTTTAACTGTTTCACCTGTACCATGAGATGTGTATTATTATCATTATTATCCCCACTTTACTCTGAGGAAACTGAGGCACAGAGAAGTTCTGTAAACTTGCACCTAGGTAACTGGCTCTAGTGCTCACCCTCTTAACTGCTATACACACTACATGGAAGGTCATTAGGGGAACAGGGAGGAGCGGGATTGGACCTAGGAGCCTCTGGGAAACCCTGGAGAGCTGGCATGGCCTTGTGGGTTCTAGCCCTCATTTTTGGCTTTTGGGTTCTGTTACAGGGAAAGAGCATCAGGGGGTCCAGAGGCAGCCGTCTTCTCTGACCGGCTGTCCTTAGGGAGCGGCGGGGACCTTGGGTGTGGGCAAGGGACTCTACTGGCTCAGGCCTGCCAGGACCTCCCCAGCATCCGCAGCTGCTACCTGACCCACTGCTCACTGGCCCGAGCCAGCCTGCTAGCCTCTCAGGCCTTGCACCGAGGGGAGCTCCAGCGAGTCCCAGCCCTGCTGCTCCCTGTGGCTAAGGAGCCTCTGCTGCCCACTGACTGGCCTTTCCTGCCATTGATTCAACTCTACCACCGGGCCTCAGACAGCCCCTCGGGGCTCCCTCCTGCTGACACTGTGGGCACAGCCATGCGGGCCCTGCAGTGGGTGCTAGTCCTGGAGAGCTGGCGCCCCCAGGCCCTCCAGGCTGTGCCTCCTGCTGCCCGCCTGGCACGGCTCATGTGTGTGTTCTTGGTGGACAGTGAATTGTTCCGGGAGACCCCAATACAACATCTGGTGGCAGCCCTCCTGGCCCGGCTCTGCCAGCCTGAAGTCCTACCAAACCTCAACCTGGATTGCCCACTTCCTGGCCTGACGTCTTTCCCGGACCTCTATGCCAACTTCCTGGAGCATTTTGAGGCTGTGTCTTTTGGGGACCACCTCTTTGGGGCCCTGGTTCTCCTTCCCCTGCAGCGTCGGTTCAGCGTCACCTTGCGCCTTGCCCTCTTTGGGGAGCACGTGGGAGCCTTGCGAGCTCTGGGCCTGCCTCTGACCCAGGTACTTTCTCAGCCCAGCAGGGCCCACCATGGGCATCCTGTCCTGGGCCTTGGAGGCAGTCCTGAGCCGTGGGGAGCCTTGCGAGCTCTGGGCCTGCCTCTGACCCAGGTACTTTCTCAGCCCAGCAGGGCCCACCATGGGCATCCTGTCCTGGGCCTTGGAGGCAGTCCTGAGCCGGGGGGAGCCTTGGTGGGCCTCAGGTTCCTTATCTTACCTCTTGGAGGCTTTGAGGAGATTAAGAGAATACATGAAAAGGGTTTACTGTGGTGTCTGGCATACAGTAGGTGTTCGTTATTATTAAAAAGCCACGGCTCCTTGCTCATGAGGTGCTGCGGTCTAGATAAGAGATGTACTAAAACCAACATAGTTCTCAGGTATTCAGATTCTAGGTGTTAAGTCAGGATTCAGAGAAGGGAAAGATCAAAGTGGGCTTCCCACAAGGAGAAGCCTTTGTGGAAGAAGTGGGGATTGATCTGGGCATGGGAAATTGGGTAGAATTTGGATTGTTAAGGAGAAAGATAGACTGTACCTAGTGGAACAGCATAAGCAAAAGCTCAGAGGCAGGAAGGAATATGACAGGATGGGAAGAGGAAGGAGTCTATGACAGATATCAGCTTGGGAACTTGTTGGAAACAAAGCTAATAAAGTCTTAGAGGGCCTCAGATATCAGGCTAAGGAGTTAAACTTGTAAGCTGTAAAGAGTTACTAATTTTTTTAAGATTTGTTTTTTTATTTTCATTATAACTTATTTTGGTAAGCTTGAAATACAAACATTTTAATATACGTATGTAAGAAATAAATGTATATTTTATATAAAAAACTAAAAAGAAAATATAAAATAGTTTTAAGAATTAAAAAGAACATTACAGGGAATTCCCTGGGGGTCTAGAGGTTAGGACTCCACGCTCTCACTGCCAAGGGCCCGGGTTCAATCCCTGGTCAGGGAACTAAGATCCCACATGCTGTGTGGTGTGGCCAGAAAAAGAATAGATGAAGGGAAAAAAAGAACTTTACAGTTATCCATAATCTCACTGCCCAGTAGTAATTATTTTGATTTACCTTTTTTCAGTCTTTTTTTTTTTTGGCTGCACCTCACAGCATGTGGGATCTTAGTTCCCTGACCAGAGATCAAACCCGTGCCCACTGCATTGGGAGCGCGAGTCCTAACCACTGGATCGACAGGGAAGTCCCTGTGCATATATATTTTTATAAAATTAGGATCACTGCATAATGTTTTCTTCATTGAATGTTAGGTAGTAAGCATTTCTCACATCACTAAATAATCAAAGAAATCAGCGTTTTTATTATTATTTCATAATCCATCGTGCAAGTGCGTCCCAGTTTATTTTATCAGAACCCCTTAGTGGGCGTGAAAGTTGTTTCTGATTTTTTGCTATTTTAAGTAACACTGTGATAAACACGATTGGACATAACTCATAATCATTTCTGCGTGGAATTAAGAATAATTTTTTTAGAAACAATTACTATTCCAAAGAACATTAACTTTTGAAAGGTTTGGTAATAGAATTGAGCAGCTGAACATGACATTTTGAAAGTTTTAAGTAGATTAAGCAAGTAGTAGTAGCAGTAGAAATTCACAGCTGCTTCTCAGTTTCCCAGTTTCTGCTGCTTTTGAGCTCTTCAGTCTTTAACCTTCATCCTTGTGATAGAGAGGGACGGATGTCTGTCTAGGACCGGATCTCTGCCCTCGTGATTTGTTTCATGTGACCATCAACCATCCACCCTGTTGTCCAGTGATACACATTCCACCCTGACCCTCAGCTTGTCTCATTTCCCGTCACAGTTGCCTGTGTCCCTGGAGAGCTACACAGCGCCTCCTGAAGACAACCTGGCCCTCCTTCAGCTCTACTTCCGGGCTCTGGTTACTGGTGCGCTCCAATCATGCTGGTGCCCTGTGCTCTATGCTGTGGCCGTGGCTCATGTCAACAGCTTCATCTTCTCCCAGGACCCAAAGAGCTCGGTAAGTTACGTCCCCATCTCCAGAGGGAGGGAAGGAACCTGCAGTTGAACTGAGCCAGCTGGGGAGGAGGTGAGGTCCAGGCCAGGCGAGTGATAGGCCCGTGGCCCGGTGCCACCTCTCCCTCTTCTGCCTCTAGGATGAGGTAAAGGCTGCCCGCAGGAGCATGTTGCAGAAAACTTGGCTGCTGGCAGATGAGGTAGGGCGGGGCACATCTTGGAGGGTGGGAGAATGGAGGGTCTTGGGGAACAGAGATCTCAACAGGATCTCACTACCCACTTCATAAAGTTTCTTCCTTCTCTGCAGGGTCTTCGGCAGCACCTTCTCCACTATAAGCTTCCTAATTCTGCCCTTCCAGAGGGTTTTGAGCTGTATCCCCAGTTGCCCCCTCTGCGTCAGCAGTACCTCCAGAAACTGATCTCAGAGGTGCTCCAAAATGGGGTTTCAGAGACCTAGTATAGCTGCTGCAGAGGAAGAGATGGATACATTCTCCTGGGGTTCGCCAACAGATGCCTGGCCAGAGAGAAGGGCTTTGTGTCCTAAGAGTGTGCAGGAAACAATAGAGCAGAAGGCTTGCCTTCCTAGGAGCAAGCTCTTTGAGCTTTTTTGGAGATTGGTGAGCCTACCCTTATGTCCTGATATCTGGAGCTCAGGATCTGGGGCTTCTGAGGGTTTGTGCTGGGAGTGAGGGGTGACTTAGCTATATACCCCTTCTTGGGGACAAGACATACTAACTACACCTCTTCCTCTCCCCACCTCAGGCCAGGGTATATGAATACTGGAGCTGAGCATTGAAATAAAGAATTTTTTTATCTTCTGGGAATTTGATTTGGACTGATTTCAGATGTACTAGTTCAGGATTGGTATCGAGGAATGGGTTATCTCTGGAGGAAGCAGGACTACTGTGAGAGACATGGGGGAGGAATCATGAATGGGAGGTGAAAACTGAGTCCACATCTGGGACAACAAAAATGTGGGTCCCAGTTCTGGAGTGAAGCCAGGCCAGGGAGGTGTCTTGGGAATGGGGGGCACTTCTAGAAGGACTCTCAGCAGTCCACTTGGAGTGTAGGTGTGCTAAATGAGGTTAGCATCTTGTCTCCTTATGGTCCCCTATTTCCATCAACTGCGATCATGAGATAAGAAGCAGCCAGCAATCAGACTAGTGCAGTAGCTGTCTATCTTAAATCTGTTTGGGCTGCTATAACAAACAACCACAGGCTGGGTGGCTTTTGAACAACAGACATTTATATCTCACAGTTCTAGAGACTGGGAAGTCCAAGATCAAGGTGCTGGCAGATTTGGTATCTGGTGAAGGCCTGCTTCCTGGTTCATAGGCAGCTCTCCCATGGCAGAAGAGGCAAGGGAGTTCTCTGGGGCCTCTTTTTATATGGGCACTAATCCCCTTTCACCCATGAAGGTGGAACCGTCATGACTTACTTCCCAAAGGCCCCACCTCCAAATACCCTCAATTTGGGGATTCCATTTCAATGTATGAATTTGGTGGTGGGACTGTGGCGGGGGCTGGGAGGGGAGGTGGAGTGAAAACATTGTCTATAGTGCTGTTCTACAACACCCCTTCCACTGTGGACTTTATTGGTGATAGCCAAAGGCTGGGGAGGAGTGGACCAAAGAGTAAACTCTTGATTCATTGGTTTCTTTCTTTCTTTTGGTAGTTTCTAGGTTCTTTTGCCTGAATTCCAGCACTAAGCTTTCTTACAGTGTCATTTGCTGTGAGGAATTACTTACTATCATTGTGTTTATAGGTCAGGGTAAGTGCAGTGTGCTGTCAGTAGGTAGAGAAACCACTCGCCATAAACGGAGCTGCCGAACACAGAATCATACAATACGCTTCACTCAGCAACTCCGGTATCTGCAAAACAGCAATAGCTCTCAAACTTATGTGAAAAAAATCCCCTGGACAGTGAGTTAAAACAGATCACCGGGCCCTACCACCAGTGTTTCTGATTCAGTAGGTCTAGGGTGAAACCCAAGAATTTGCATTTAACAAGTCCCCAGGTACTGCTGCTGTCCAGAACCAACCGCGCTTGGGGAACTGTTGATTTACAGGGACCTTGCAAAGTAAATTCTGTGACCTCATAGAGTTAAATAAGGCATGGGTACCAAACTTTTTTTAAAATCACTGTTGTGTCTACACCTAGCACTCTTACACTCAGAGACTTTACCAAGTAGCTAACTACTATAACTTCTTTTTTTCAGTGTTTTATATTAAGCAGGCCTCAGCCACTAAAATTGGTATTTTGAGCAAAAGAATGAGGAAGACACAAAACCACCTGACGGCTGTGTGGCCCCCTCAGTTGTCGGGTGCTTTGTGGTTTACAGAGAAACTTCCCTTCCTATGGTTTTGCAGGTGGTAGAGAAACTGTCTCAGAGCTGTTGTGATTTCTTCACCAAAACCAATTGACTAGGGATGCTAATACTAGCACTCTGGTCTTCGAACATCAGATCACCAAAGTCACAGTAAGAAGTTGTGCACAGAGTTGACGCAGGCAACGGAATTGTACGAGGTGAACCCTGAGATCCTTCGCATCCTGGGGGTCTGAGGTGGGAGTGGCAAGGCCGGCTTTAGGACCCAGCGGTCTCCAGTGAGCGACTGGACACTCCTATAAGTGGCAGTCTGGGCTGAAGTCTCAAGGTCTGACTCTGCAACTCTGGCTGCAGTGGGCCAGTCCGCTCAGGCAGCTGCTGCTGTGGCTCAGAGCCGTGGGTAAGTGCCTTTTGGCAGTCAGGGAACCATCATGTTAGAGGCAGCTTCCTAGGCTTGGGGACCACAGTCGAGACAGAAGGGGCCCCAAGTGGCTCCTGCAGAGGCCTCGAACTCTTACAGCCAAAGCTTCTGGGTCAGTGTGTGGGGAGTGCAGGCAGAGAATTGCAGGGGTGCCTGAATCTGAGGATCCAGATATCGGCTGGGGAAGGAGGGACAGGCCCTAGAGTCTCAGCACCGCCTGGGGGCAGAACCACCAAGGTAAGTCGAGAAAAGACGGGGGACCTGAAGGACCGAGTTCAGCTTGGTGCCCTAGGCATCCACTGGGAAGGGCTCTCCAGGGGAAAAGCTTGCAGAGACAAAAGCGGGCACCACCACCCTTTCCACCCCCCTCCCCCAGCCCTGCCTTCGGCGACCAGAGTTGTCTTGGGGCCGGCTTCCAGGTGCTGGTGTGCCCTGACTGGGTGAGGGTAGGGGTGTGGCTGTGAGAGGCTAGGGCAGCCTTCTCTTCATCTCCCATCCCGTTAACTTCTGTGCCCTCTCCCAACCCTGCTGTTGCCCTGTCATCTTTCAGGTGCCATTCTCTGCTCCAGCTTGGGGTCCCAGGCACCTTTTCCCCCCTCCTCACCCTTGCCCCTGCTGGTTCCAAGCCCCTGGGACCTGGACATCACCACACACCGCCTAGCAGCTTTGAGCCAGCCTCTCTCCTAATTCCCCCAGGTGAGCTCCTAGCTCCTTCCTCCCTTCTCCACTCACCAAGGCAGACCCTCAGGCTGGGGTAGGTGCTCTTGACCCTTTCCTCCCTCCCTGCTCCCAGGCCTGGAGGGGCGTTGGCTGTTCTCCACCTACAGGGCCAACAGCTGTCTCGGGCCCACACAGTGTGGCGGGGACTACACCGGCAGCAGTGTGGTGGTGACAGTGGGGCCGCTGGGCCTCTGAAAGGCGTGCAGTTGTGGTGGGCACCGGGCGCCGGCCAGCCTCTGTAAGTGCGGAGCAGGAGTAGACGAGGTTGGTGACCTGCGAATATGAGGTTCTGTGGTCAGGGGAACCAAGGCTATGTACGAACTACTTTGTGTCTTGGCGTATTCCGCAGTGACAAGCGGCCAGGGCGGCTTTGTCCCTTCTTCCAGCGGAACCCGGGGAAAGGTGGCAATAGTCGCCGCCAAATTAGCCGTACCCAGGAGCCTGTTCCTGCCAAGTGGAGTGTCCCTAACTAGCCACCAAGTGTGGCTTGAGCTTCCCTCCGTCTCCATTAAGCCTCGCGAAATAAGTGTAAAATCTCGGGAATTTCCTGCCGGTCCAGTGGTTAGGACTCTGTGCTTCCACTGCTGGGGGGCCGGGTTCAATCCCAGATCGAGGAATTAAAATCCCGCAAGACGCGCAATGCGGCAAAAAAACAAACAAAAAAACATCGTATGGTGTGCATACCTAAGCCTCCCCATTCCTTCAAAATCGACTACGTCCTCCAAGCCCTTAAGATAAGAACTTCTGAAGCTGCCTCTGTCAGCAATCTCTGCCCTAGGCGGGCGGCCCGAGGACCGATGGTCAAGGGTCGGGGACTCAGCGCCTGCTTTCCGCAGGATCTCAGCCTATGGAGCCGCGGGCGGCAAAGGTGCCAAGAACCACCTGTCACCAGCGCATGGAGTCTTCCTCTCCGCCGTTTTCCCCCTTGGTCGCGGGGAGCTGCCTTACAACCTCGTAGGGCAGCAGGGAGAGGACGCCTGTCCGAGAGTATCCGGAGCCAGTGAGAGGGGGACGGCTCAAGCGCCCCAGGGCGAGGGCTGGGTGGAAGGAGAGGGCGCTCCTGGGGTTAAGACCTCAGCACTAAGAGCAGAGGGTCCCGGACGCCCGCTGATTCCGGTCCCGGACGCCCGCTGGGGAGCCAGGAGAGCCAGCTCGTTCTGCCTCGGAGAGTCTCCGGCCGCTGAGGAGCACGCGGCGACGGAGGGGATCGGAGGGGTTCCGGGGACGCGGAGCTGGGCAGGAGTCGGAGTGGATGGGGGTTGCAACCGCCGTCTTTCGGGTACTTGCTTGCCTCGGCGCGGGCCGCTCCCGCCTCCAGCGCTCAGCGTTGAGGTCGCAAACCTTCCCGCGGGCGCACACACACACGAGCTCCTTGGCGTCCCCAGAGCCCTGGGCCTGGCTGGGAGCCCCTTGGCTTACTCCAGTCCCCGGGGTGGGGGCCCTCACCCAGCGCCCGGGTCGTCGCTCGACGGCTAGAGGGCGCGCCCCTGAACGCCGCTGCCGCGTAGCTGCGCGCCCGCGAGCCGGAGCCGCTGCTGGTGGCGGCCGGAGGAGGCGGTCGGGCGTACCCGAGGCGGGAGGACGAGGCCGGACTCAGGCCACCCCCGAAAAACTGCAGAACCGCTCGGCGGCGCCGGGAAGCAGCGGGAGAGGCGGGGCGGCGGGGAGGAGGCCGTGCTCCCCCTCCCCGCGGCCGGCCATCCCGCGGTCTCTCTGCAGGTGGAAGGGACGGCCGGACGTCGCTGGCCCCCTCTCCGCCGGCCGGCCGCTCACCGCGTAAGGGAGCGGAGGGTGGCCAGGGCTGCAGGGAGGCCTGGGCTACGCTTGGCTGGGCCTCAGCCGGCGGCTTCAGTGGAGACGGTGGCGGCCACCCGGGTAGGTGAACTTTTGGGGTGGGCACCTGGGCAGCCCCGAGAGTGAAGTGAGGTTAGAGCCTTAGAACAGACCTAGTCCCTTGGGAGACAGTTGAGTTAGGAAAGGTGTTGAGCTAGCTCCAGGTCAGAGTAGGTAGAGTAATAGCTGTTAGAAAAGGAGGTCAGGTAAGTTGCAAATCACCCGTGCAGGTAGGACTCCCTCGAATTTCTTTTACATCCAGGACCTTTGTCATCACAAGTCCCATCCTCTATCTGCAGCAGTCCCAGGAACTTACAGCTGGCTGAGTTAGCAGGCTGAGCAGGGAGGCAGAAAGGCAGGGATAGTTTAAGTCAGCAGTTTTCAAAGTGTGGTCCCTGAGCCAGTAGCATCAGCACCACCTAAGAAGTTGTTAGAAATGCAAATTCTCAGCCCCCTTCAACCTACTGAATCAGAGACTTTAGGGGAGGGTCCCACTATCTGTGTTTTAGTCAGTCCTCTAGGTGATTCTAATACACTCCAGAGTTTGGAAACCACTGCTATAAAGAAACAGAGCCTTTGTGTCTGTCTGGGCTGTACTGTTCATAAGTACTTTATATGCATCGTCACCATTATCACAGAAGTGGAATATGTGGGTTGGGTCTCTTCCATTTGATAGCTGAGGACATGAGATTAGAGAGGTTCAGACAGACAAGGAGCCATCCCAGCCGACGTGAACCAGGCCTTCAGATTCCAGCTGATTTCTCCTTTCCTACTTTTCTGGCCCCTCAGCTCCCACATGCAAGCTGGCAGCACCTGTACTGTAATGTGAGTGTAGAGAAGGCCACACTGGGGTTTCCACTGGGAGACTCCAGCTTCCCCACTGTTCATAAGCCAGCTTCCCAGCTGTGAGGCAGCTGTGTGCCCCTTAATCCCCCATTTTGTAGCCAAACCCTCTCTTTCAATTTCCAGGGGGCGATGCCTCACAGGCTGACAGCCTCTGGGCTGATGGGGAAGATGGGGTATCCTTCATACACCCCAACAGAGAGCTCTACCTGCAGCCTCTGCCAGGTGTTGGCCCCTATCCCCCACCTTTCAGCTAGCCTAGCCCTTTTCCTCAATCCCTCCCATCTGAGCCACCACCTCTGTACTGTGAACTACATGTTCTTGCACAGCACAGGAATACTTGGGAACTGGGCTGTCAGTTGTAATGCCAGTATGGGGCATTCTGGTCTGCTTGTCAAATATCTCTTGCTATGAATTCTCTTCAACTACCTGCAAGCTCAAGGATCCCAGAAGAGGAAGCATACAGGCTTGACAGAAGTCCCCCAGGCTCTCCCACCCACCCTAGATGCCTGGCACTGCTCCTTGTTCCAAAGTCCAGGGCTAAAATTAACCATGAGGCTGGAGAAAGTAGGTATGCCCCCCATGCTCACCCCGCAATATGAGTTCTTTTTTTTTTTTTTTTTTTTTTTTTTTTTTCTTGCGTTATGCGGGCCTCTCACTGTTGTGGCCTCTCCCATTTGCGGAGCACAGGCTCCGGACACGCAGGCTCAGTGGCCATGGCTCACGGGCCCAGCCGCTCCGCGGCATGTGGGATCTTCCCGAAACGGGGCACGAACCCGCGTCTCCTGCATCGGCAGGCGGACTCTCAAGCACTGCGCCACCAGGGAAGCCCAATATGAGTTCTTTTAGTCATAGTCATGGAGAGCCATGGAGAGGTGGAGATTCGATTATACCTCAATCGCGGTCATTGCCTTTTGAAAGTCTGCCAATGGCAGGCAGAGCTCCAGTTGGCCAGATGCATGTGCCCAGAGGGCATGGAGCTGGCTGCAGATAACATCACCTGCATGGGTATGTCCTGCCTGTGTCCGAGGTCTGGACTCCTGGGGCCGTGGGCTGGGGGGAGCAATAGGGCACGGGAAAGATGCCTGCTGCGTGCCAGGCATCATGTTGGGTGTTGGGCAGGGGATTGGCGGTGCATCTCTGCCTTCAAGGAGCACATAGTCTAATGGTCTAGTGTGTGAGGGGAGATATCTATCACTATCTCTAGATATACATCTACATTTATATCTAGATATATCTCATAGTGACAATTGCCATGGGAGGTGTAAAGTATTTTAGGGGTTCTCAGGAAGGAGAGGCTGCATTCATTTAGGATAAGTGGGGAAAGCATCATGGAAAAGTTAACACTTGAGCTGAGTCTTGAGGCATGGGTAAAACTTGGGGTAGAGGGACAGAGAGGCATTTCCCACTGGAGATGTGTCTTTCTCTCTAGACCTGCCCACCTCTCAGACCCTTTGATTCTGATGGTGGCTGTGATGTTGATCTTGACACTGAGACTCCCTATGGTGTGTGGGGTCCAGATTCTGGGTATGGAGCATCCAGCAAGCATGGCTGATTTCTCCACTGAACTGATGGGCTTCTGTGGGGTCCCAGGGGCAGACATGGCTGATTTCAAGACCTCTACTCCCAGTAGAGCTGTGGTGGACTCCTCTGAGGTTCTAAGAGTAGAAGGACAACATTTATCTTAATGGGCATCTGGAGAGGTGTCCTGGGAAGGGGGCAAGTCAGGGCGGGCCTGATGGCCAGGTAGAGAGTGTGCCGTTTTTCCTCCCACCCTCAGTGAACCATAAGAAGTGGCAGGGCCTGTGGTGGATGAGGCTGCCAGGCCCTGAGCTCCAGCTGAGCAAGCTCACCTCCACCATCAGGACAACCCCCAACCCCTACTACTTCCAGGTGGGGCTTGGCCCAGCCCAGTCCTGGCCTCTGCCTCCAGGGCTTACGGAGGTTTCCCAGTAAATGTCACTCTGCTCAGCTGCGTCCTCCCCCTCCTTCTGAGAACCTGTGCACTCTGAATCCCCACCCTCCATCCTGCTCCCTGTTGTGGTAAATTATGGATCCCAGAGAACGTCTCGTCCAAACCCCTTGTGTAGAGAAGATGAAGGTCAGAGAAGCTCCTAATGGGAAAGTAACCTGTCCAAAGTCAGCTGTCGTCCCCAGTTCTGGGATGGTAGGGACCTTAGGATATGATTCCTTTGGAGCAAGGGTTGCCTCCGCCCCAGAGTGTCTGCAAGGACCTAAGGGAAGCCTTAGCACAGACTCCCACCCCACTCCCTTACCCCACACCTGCCCTCTCTTCTGCCCTGGCTCTGGCCTAGTCACCGTCACCCTTGCAGGGTTTGTACTTGGGGACATGCCGTGATGCGGAGAGCTCAGACCCTCAGAGAGGGCCAGCTGGGCGTATGGAGGGCAATCAGGGGGACAAGGGGGACCCTCGAGGACCCTCCCCAAACCCAGTCACCCACTCACTTCCAACCTGTCTTCCTGCAGAGCCCTGGGCCATGGTGCCTTTGGAGAGGTCTATGCGGGACTGGTGATTGGCCTTCCTGGGACCCCAGACCCTGCAGGTGACTATCAAGGTGAGAGGGGGTGGGGCTTCCAGCTGACAGTAGGAAAGAAGGGTCCAGGGAGGAAAGAACAGTGGCTGGAGCTAGGGTCAACCTGCCTTCCTGAAGTGTCCAGGGCGCTCAGGAGCTCTGCCCTCTTCCTCCTGAGACTCTGCCAGAACTCTGCTCTCAACAGGACCAGCTGGATTTCCTCATGGAGACACTATCATCAGGTACACCTGGGGCCAGGGGCAGGCATGGAAGATGGGAGGAAGGCACCCAGAACTGCCTGCACAAATAGCCTCTCTTCACCCTGGGGCTGAGAGGTAGCAATTCTAGAGACACAGAGGTTCACTCCAGTCTGTGGAGCCTAGAGCATGGTTTCTGTCCCTGCTGGTGATGGGATATGTGCACCACTGGCTCAACAAGGTCAGCCATCAGGACACTGCGCTGCGTGGGGCTTAGCATCCAGGCTGCCCCTGGCCCCATTCTGCTGGAGTTGATGTCTGGAGGGGACATGAAGAGTTTCCTGAGGCATAGGCGGCCACAGCTGATGAGACCCTTCTCCCAGCCCTCCAGGCCCCTCTGAAGACCCTGTTCATGTGTGCCCAAACCTGCATGGTCTGATGCGCCTTCTGCCTGACCCAGGGCCAGCCATCACCTCTGGCCATGCAAGACCTTCTCCAGCTGGCTTGGGACATAGCCCAGGGTTGCCACTACCTGGAAGAAAATCACTTCATCCACAGGTTGGAAGTGATCCTGGCTCTGGGGACCCCGAGCCCAACTCCTTCCCCAAGGAACAGCCCTTCCACATAACTTTTAAGGAAAAGATCAAGGCTGGAGTTTCTCAGTTCTGGCAGTGAATTTTTTACCTGACTGCAGGGACATTGCTGCCAGGAACTGCCTGCCGAGCCGCACCAGACCCAGCCAAATGGCCAAGGCTGGGGACTTCGGGTTGGCAAGCACTATCTGCAGGTGTAGGACCTGGGGATGTGGAGAAGGCTGACGCTCCAAGGGAGTTTCCCAGCACCTTTGGGCCACTCCTCTCCTCCCTCACATAGGGCCAGTTACTAAGGCAGGGGAGCCAGGCTCTGCTGCCTGTCAAGTAGAAGCCCCCAGAGGCCTTCCTGGAGGGCATCTTCACATCCAAGACAGACTCCTGGTGATAACACGGCCTCCCCTGCCTTGGGCCACCTCATGTGAGGGAAAGGGAAGCTGTGCCCGATGGGCCTCACTTAGTTCCTCCCACTTGCGATGCAGGTCTTTTGGAGTGCTGCTCTGGGAGATCTCACTGGACTACGTGCCCTACTCTTGGCACACCGATCAGGAGGTGCTGGGCTTTGTCATCTGAGAGGGATGGATGGACCCTCTCAGGGGCTGTCCAAGGCCTGTGTGAGTATGGAGTGTTGCCTCAGGAGGGAGGTCTTTCACAGCCATGGGTTGGCATGAACTCCTGCCTCTCCCCAGGTGCCATTTCATGACCCAGTGCTGGCAGCATGAGCTTGAACTTCACCCTAGTTTTGCCAGCATCTTGGAGGTCTTCAATACCACACTCAGGTGTGTCCCCTGACCTGTCCCGAGCACCCTGGACTTGGGGGTCAGGAGGGAAGACATAAAACAACACTGTGGCCCCCTGCTCCCCTACCCTCCCATTACAGAACCCTGATGTGCTGAATTCACCCCTTCCAGTGGAACTGGGACCTATCCTGGAGGAGGAAGGGGCTGGGGAGCCTATCTTTGGGGGACCTAAGATGTCCACAGACCCAAGAACCAAGTCTGGGGAGCTTGAAGAGCTGGGGAGGGAGCCTCCTTGGCCCCTGGCCTCAAGCCCTCCAAATCCAGGGGTCTCCAACCTCAGAACCTTTGGAATCCTACCTATGGTTCCTGGGTCCCAAAGGGCCCTGAGGGTGAGGACTCTGGCACTGAGGGTAGCAGTTCCTCCCTGCACTCCTCCCCAGGCTTCTAGGTGGCTTATGTTCCAAGTAGCCTCTGTCTCCCACAGTCTGTGCTGTATGTCGGGGCCTGTATGTCTGCTGGCCTGGCACCATGGACTCTCCATCCTGGAAACCAGTCTCAGGCCTCCTGGGCAAGAGTCTGGCCACTCCCAGCCTTTGATATTTGGGACCAGAGGATACTCCCCCAACTCCCAGGTGTAGGTGGGGAATTGAAATTGCCTCCTGCAGGAAGCCTTCTCTACATTGCCTTTACCCCACTAGCGTCCTCCATCTGGGCAGCCCCCAACACTACAGATACCTCTAATAAAGAGCTCTTCTCATATCCTCCAGTGATCTGAGTGGATGTGAGGGATGCCAGGGAACTGAGAAAGAAGGGACAGAGGAGGGAGGGGATGAGACCTGAGTCAAAGCTTGTGTCTTTGAGTTTTATTGGGAAGGGGAGTCCATTGTAGTGTGGGAGGTCAGGCCAATAGATCTAGTACCTGTGAAATAAAGTTCATTATCTGGCTTCTCTGGAGAGGTATGGAGCCCCCTCAGAAGAGCTGGGCTGAAGAAGAAGCCACTCATCCCACTTCTACTCCTCCCTTGCCCGGTAAATTAGTGTCATCAGCTCTGGGAACACTGGGGCTTTTATGGGGGCCAAGCCCTGCGCGTGCAGTGTGTCCTGTAGTGGTCGGCATCTGGCCCTATAGGACCGTATGAACCGCCCCGCACCGCGGGGTTTCAGTCTCTCGCCTGCATGCATGGCGGGGATGCAGGCGCATGTCCTTCTGTCAGACCCTCCGGTCCGCGGGGACAGGGGCCCAGCCTCATCTCTCAGCCAGGCTGGCCAGGATGCCAATGAGATTGTCCAGCCCCAGCAAGTAGCCGTCCTCTCGGTTGCCCTCCTCCCAGGGCCGCCGGTGGTCCAGGGTCTGGCCATCGGGGAGGGGCGTGGTCTTGCCGAAGTCGATGAGCCATACGCCGGCGCGGTGGCAGTGATCATGCACAAAGAGGAGCGAGCTGCCTATCACCTGCCGAGTGCCACACCGTCAGGCTACGGCTCTAATCCGGAGAAGCTCTCCACCCTATTCCCTCACAGACCACAGACCCGGTACCTGAGCCTACCCCTCTTACCTCGTGCTTCCTAAAGAACTCAGAGACCTCCAGTGTGTCCCGGATCTGCTGCAGGCGGTTCAGATACCTCCTCTGGAGAGGGTAGAGTAGGAGAGGAGAACAAATTAACTGAATACCAGTTGAACCTCTGCGAATATGAGGAGCGCCATGATGCATGCTTGGCTTGGCAAATACCGTGGTGAGGAAGGCACAGACCCCCACGTGGCGCGCAGCCCAGAAGGGAAGGAATGTAAAGCGATTACAACACAATGCGATAAATGCTATGATGGGGGTCACATAGGGTAGGGTGCTACATAAATTGACCTGACCTGGGGACACCCCTAGGTATCAGGCTCCCCAACACCTCAGGGTTCTGGGATCCTGCGCTCACCAGCACTTCGGCATCCCCTTGCACAAACTCCTCGAAGACGCGAATCACCTGCTCCCGGCTTCGCGTGGTCTTGAAGTCTGTGCTGCAGGAGCCATCGGCTTTCTGTAGGAGGTGGGCAGAAATTGTCAGGGGCCCCGTGCCCGCCCGAGGGGAGAGGATCAGGCCGGAGCAGCGGTACCTCCCGGGACGTTGAATGCCAGGGACAGCGAGACTGCCGCCAGAGGCTTGCCTCTTTCGGGGACTGTCAGGGTGGGAGGTCAACATGGAGGACAGACACCGCACAGTGGGGCTGGGGCGGGGGAAGGGCCCGGGAGGTGCAAGGCGAAGCGGGCCTGGTTCACCTTAATGCCCTCGATGCGGAAGCCGAGCGTGGTACTGGAGCTGATGCCTTCTCGCCACTGCATGTAGCGCGGCTTAGTGACCGCGCGCTGCGCGTGCTCCTCCTCGGTGGGTGCCGCAGGGTCTATGGCCAGCATCTTCTTGTACATGTCCTTCCGCAGCTTGGGCCGCTCGCGGGCTTTGGTCAGCTCCTCTTCCAGGTAAGTCCTACGGAGGCGCAGACAGCGGCGGGGCTTGAGCAGGCGCACACCCGGACCCTGTAAAGCACGGCCTTGGGCACGCGTAGAGCGCTCGTTCCCGCCCCGGGCCCTTTACAGGTTCCCACCTGCCCGGTAGGGCACGCGTACCTGACGCCCATCTTGCAGTCAAGTACGCAGGGCCCATCGAAGCCGTCGAGCAGGTCCTGCAACTGCAGGTAGCTCTCGCCGTCGCGCTCCACCACACCGTGGAAGGCGGGCACGCAGCCGCGCAGCGCGTCCGCCATGAGCCGTGCCAGGCAGTAGCGCTCGGGCTCTGAGCTACGCTTCAGAATCATCCCGCTGCTGCCCGCCGCCTTGAAACTCCCTGCGGGCAGGCGCTAGTTAGTGCTGCCTAGTCCTTTCCTCCCCGCCTCCACCCACCTCCCCCGTGCCTGCCCCGTGCTCACCCGTGTGCCCTGCCAGCTGCACCCAGGCGTAGCGCTTCTTGAAAGGGCTCATGACGGGCAGATTCACCATGGTCCGGATCTTCTGCCAGTGGCTTTTCTGAAAGCGACACGGTCCCGGTCTGTAAGTTAGCGTCTGCATAAGCCCTCCTTCCTCTGGAACATGGTCTCGCCCAGCCCAGCCTTTACAGTAAGCAGCTAGGGCCTGATGAGTCAATCATTCATTCGCTCAGGGAAAGTTTATTGTGATCCTGTGTGGCGGACCCTGAGACAAGCACATGGAGTTGACAGACATCCAGCTCTTCAGCGTGCCGAAAAGAGCCCTGGGCTCAGCGTCAGAAAGCTCACGTTTGCACCCCAGTTCTGCTGCTCCAAAGCTGCATGGACAGGTTACTATACGGCTCTGTCGAGGTTTTAGGACTTTTGTGAGCATGAGAATCACATGATAGTCACTCTTGTTAAAAAAATGCAGATTTTCAGGTCCACCACAGGGAAATTCTGAGCAGTCTGGGGTGGGACCAAAAATTTGCATTTCTACCAATGCCTCCGGATATTCTGCGGCCTGAGAAGCCTCTGAGCTCAGTTTCTTCATCTGTAAAATGGGGAAATAACCACTCTCGCTGGGTTGTTGTGAGTAGTAAATGAGGCTTGAGGGTGACAGATGCCCCCACCCTCAACCCATTCCTTGGCATGAAGCAGTAGCTGGACAAATCTGGATTATTGTTTCATTTACTTGGGACCATTGGTTCCTCTCATTTAAGGAGAAAGACAAACATGGAAACAAACCAT
Organism: Lipotes vexillifer; assembly: GCF_000442215.2. Classification (NCBI taxonomy): domain Eukaryota; kingdom Metazoa; phylum Chordata; class Mammalia; order Artiodactyla; family Lipotidae; genus Lipotes; species Lipotes vexillifer. The sequence continues at coordinate 1,465,481 of NW_006787469.1, forward strand.
TACATAGGCCCAGGGCAGGGAGGCCAGCCTGGTAGGGCCTGGAGAAAGGCCCTCTTGCTATCCCTGGATGCCATCGCACTCCTAGCCTGTTGACAAGGCCCAGGGCACCCTTAGTCCTGATCTGGACCCAGAAACCTGGGCTTTGAAAATGGGATACAGAGCTGAGGGTCTGTCATCTTAGATGAAATTGGGAGGGAAATGTAGATTTTGGTGTACCTTTTGCCTCTTGACCATTGTGTCTAGCCTTCAGCCAGTCCTGAGAGTATCTCATACTCTGGACCTTTCCTCTTCCCACCCCAAACTCATCAGTCCTGTGTCTACCCACTGAAGTGCAGAGGTTTGTTCATCCAAACATTGTGTCTGCTGCCTCCTCCCAGGGTGCCTGCCTTTTAGAGGAGTTACACATGTGTGCCTCCACAAGTGTGGAACCCAGGAATCCAGCTTCCCTGACCAGAGGGTGTTCTAACAGGGAGAGGGAGAACTGGCATGCTGGCCTAAGCAGGGGAGGCTGATGACCATAAAACCCCTTTCCATGGGGAGGAGATGAAGTTAGTGACAGAGCACTGGATGGGGGGAGTCCAGAGTTGGTTCCAGTCCTGGCTCTGTCACTTTCTATCTGAGTGAACCCAAGGGAGAATTTCATCTGTGTGAGCCTGTTTCCTCTGGACCTAGCTGTTGCCATAACACGAGCCACCATTTACTGACCGCCTACTGCATGCCAGGCACTTCTCATCTCCATCAGACAGCATTGCTCCTGTTTTCCTACTGAAGTCCCTAC
>NW_006787469.1:1466298-1469782 GCF_000442215.2 Lipotes vexillifer
GCCCTACACGGCACACTAGGGTGTGATCACTTGTCCAATCCCTGGGGATCTGGGGGTGTAGCCGGAAGCAGCCCACTAGAAGCATGACATCTCTTTCAAAACTCCCTTTTTCACTCTTTAAATACATACAAGGTTTGCATTATGCTGCATAATAAATCCAAGTTTTATTATAAAACTCTCCCACCTCCGAATCCTCAAATAAAATTCCAGGAAGATGTATGTGCTGTGTGTATTGAGTGGCACCATCCTATACCCTCTTCCCCCACACTCAGTTTGAGATTCGTTATGCTGCTGCACATGCAGAGCACGTGCATGAGGTGGTAATTATTGCCGTTTTACAGAAGGCAATCAAAGTTCAGAGAGTTAACATCCCCTCCATCCCTGCTTCCAGCCCCCAGTCTCTGCCTTAAGCTCCAGTTCAACCCCCTCCACATGCTTCAATTGCCCCAGCAGGTTCCAAAATCCATGCTACCACCCAGACTCCCTTTAGGGGTCAAAGGGGACCCTGCAGGAGAAAGAGTTTTGTACAAGATGAAGCAATTTGCAGCCACCAGGTGGTATGTTTTAATCACTGAGGAAACACTGAGATCTGTCTGTGGACCCCTCTCTGTTGGCTGGACACTTTTGCTTCATCCAAAGGGATGGGTTTAATGGTGGGGCTTCGGGCAGCTTTAGGGACTTACTGGCAGAAGTTGGGGGACAGTGGGACCAGAATGGACTTCATCAGAGGGTACATCTAGTTCTGTAGCCACGCTAGTAGAAGAAGGAACCAGCCTTGGGTTAGGTGAGATGGGAGAACGGCATCATCCTTTCTTCTGGGATCATGTGGGAGCAGTGAGTGAGGCTGGAAGGCGGAAGGTGTGCCTGGTAGAACAGGATTTAGTACCTGCAGTCCTGGGCTACTGACACTTGATTGATGTGTGATAACATAGCATTGACTTGCTCCCAAGCTGAGGTAACAGTGGGGTCATCTCTCCACTCTCCCCACCACAGTTTTGTGAGGATCGTATCAACCAAGAGCAGCAAAGACTAAGGCTGGTTCCAGCCATGTGGGTTACAAGGGGCTTTCACACCCATAATGCCATCTCAGCCCTCTCAGCCACCTCTTGAAGTTGGTTGGTAATGACAGGATTTAGTTCTTCTGCCAGTAACGCATACGGTCAAACATGGAAGGAGTTGATGCAAGTATCATGGAACTCTGTCGTCTTCCATCTTAGGGAGCTACCTCCCCCAGGGAACATAATGCATATAAAGATGCATGTATCCAAAAAGGTTCTGGGAGAATCATTCTTTGGTGGGTGGGTGGAGATTTGGGCACACGAACAACAGCAGGGAATATATTTTTGAGCAGGTAAGGCTTTTATTGTATGAATATCAGAAAGCAGATTTATTATGTTACAGAGTGAAATCTAGCTGAAAAGAGGGCTAAAACTCCATCCTCTGGCACAGTCTATTCCGCCACAGAAGTCTGGGAAAGCCACTCACAGCCAAGAGGCTACCCAGACATCTTGGGACAAAGAGCTCAGGAGAGCTGACCATGTGAAAGAGTCTTTGATGAGGTCACAGGAGGACCCTCCGATACTTCCTCACTCATGGAGCTGGACAGGGAGCATCTCTCTCCGGGCAGGGCTTAGCTGGATACTAGCCTCAGACCCTCCTTTGTCTGAGCTCTATGTGGAAGCCCTGAGGCCTCTCCTCCTTCTCATGTCACACCAGATATTCAGTGTATCTTCTGCCAGAACGGATCCTTTGTCTTTGGTATTCATCCCCATCCTTCCTGACTTCCACTTCCTACCTCCAGCCGTCCAGACTCTGGCTAAAGCTCTCTACCACCCAACCCCCTCACCATGTTCCCAATACTCTATCAAATAAGCACTCCTGGTGGCAGTGGTGATGAGAACAATCCGTTTAAATTTATAAGATGATTTGCACTAAGGTATAAGTGACCCATGACTTCACCCTCCCAGGGGCATCTGCTTTTTAAAAAGGAAGGCTGTTAACCTAAATTCTGCTCTATAATTAGTGAGAAGTGAAGTGTGGGAATTCTGGGTCCAGGACAGGATCGAATCCAGGTCTCCTTACCCATCCTGGAGCACTGAGAGAAGAGAACCAAACGAACAAGAGTCAAACACCCTCTCTTCTGCTAGAGCAACACCCCAAAATTGTTTTAATAGGCAGACAAGGCCTAAGAATACAGTCATGCCAGCCACCCTTGGGGATAGGGCCCCAACTCCTCTCCTGGCCTGTATGGTTTTCCCTGCCCATGACTCTTCCCTCTACCATAGGAAAGGACCCAGCAGGGAGGCAGGCTGCCCAGTCCCAACTACCTTGCGGGGAGCCCAGCTCCAGGCTCTGGGAAGACTGTGCGTAGCTCCTAGGAAGAGAAGTGAAGGATGTACAAGCCGGGAAGAGCCTCCCTCTCTTCCCATTGTCCACCCAGGTCTGAGTTGTAAGGGGCTGGCGAGCTGGGAGCTGCCGAGCACTGCCTCAGCACCCTTCTCCCAGGTGCATCCTTCACGGTCAGCCAGCCGATGGGCTCTGCTTCCTACCTGGGAAAGCCCTAAAGGTAGCCTGGGCGGGCGCACTGTGGCGCTCCCGGCCTGGCCGCGAGGCAAAGTCCGAGCCGGGCCCTCCACGCAGACGCAGGCGGCCTCTGTCAACAGCCCCTGGCTTATCTGCCGCTGCCTCGGCTGTTTGCCTTCGGGGAGGCCCCGGCGTGCTGGGGGCTGGGAAGGCCTGGGACTTGCTGCCTTGGAGCTGGAAGGGCTCTCAACGGCCATCTGCTCCAGCTCCTGCCGCCCCGGGTGACAGCGAGGCCCAGAGTGGGAGAGGCCGGCCGAAGACGCCCAGGCAGAGCTGCGACTGGTCCCCGGAGTCTTGACCCAGGCTGGCCTGTCTACGTTGTACACGGTCCTGGGCCGCGGGACCTACTCCGCCTTTGGGAGGAAGAGCGAAGCTGGGGGCTTCCCTCCTGGCTCCCTTCCTCCAGCGCCCGCCTCTCAGCTGTCAGAGATTTGAGCGGGGGAGCGGTGGGCCCACAGCTACTGCTCCGGGTTTTTGGAGGTGGGGAGGGAGGAGTCCTCTCACTGCCCCGCATCACCGCCTTAGAAACCACTGGGCGGCACCCGCCTCCTTTCAGGCGCCAGGGTTGCACCAAGAATGATCGGGGATCAGACGTACCCTTACGCCGGGGGAGGAGAGAGGGACTCCCCGCACCCTACACCTGGTGGCGGAGTGTGTTCCGCTCTATGAGACTTTTCCCTTCTTCCTCTTGTGTCACTTAAAAACCACGCCGCCCTCTGGGTAATGTAAGTCTCAGGGGTAACTGAGTCACGGAGCCACAGCAAGTCATTACAGTGACTCCCGCGCCTCGTCCAATCCGAGCACGGGGGGAGCCCAGGTTCAGCAGCGTCCTATTTGGCACACTTGGCAATTTCTGCACAAGATGGACAGGACTGGGGAGGACCAACGGGAGACTAGCTGT
>NW_006787469.1:1470370-1498883 GCF_000442215.2 Lipotes vexillifer
TCAGCAGGCCCCCGCAACCCGGGCGCGCGTCCGCCGCTCTCACCGCCCTTCTGGGCAGGCCCCGAGCCACCAGAGCCTGCGGGGAGCCCTTCGCCTCTCCCTCCACTACAGGGACACTTGCATAACGTGGATCTAGAGCAACTCCTTCGCGTTGACCGCGGATAGTTATGTGAAGTATTTGGCCTTGGTTAAAACCAGGGGGACCTGGGCGCGGCACATGCGGGAGGGGCAGGCACCGGGAATGACTTCACCGCACCCTAGCCTGGGTTATCCGAGGGTCACACCTGGCCCGGAACATCCAGGCTACCAGAGGCGGAGGTCAGCAGGCTGGTCCCACCCTTTCGGCCTCAGTTTACCTTCTCCCGGGCCAGAATTAGGAGGAGTAAAGCGGAGGAGGGCTGCGTTCCGCCCCCTGCCACAGCTCCCAGTCCCGCGCCCCTCCCTTCCCTGCGTCCACGCCTGGTGCGGGCGCCGGGAGCAGACGGCGGCGGCTAGCGAGCAGAGCCTGGAGCGCGGCTCCACTCCCACTCAGGAGAGGGAAACCGTGGCAACGGCGGGGGTGGGGCCGCGGCGCGGGAGAGGGGGAGGCAGAGAGGGAGACTCGTTGACCCCACTCTCCGAGAGTTCGTGGGGCAACACTAAGCCCCTCCGAACCCTCCAACCATCTCTCAGCCAGCAAGTCACGCTCCCCCCCGCCCCCTCCCCGCTCGCCGTGGCGGGTCGCAGACTCCTCCTTACTCTCTTAGACCCCCAGGGCCCGGGCCGCGACTCGCCTGTGGAACCGGAGTGACCACTGTAAAGGTGAGGGGTCGGCCCGGCGCCTCCCTTTGATCCCAATGCCCTCCTAAAGGGTGAGACTCGGACCCGCCGGGGAGGGAGCTTAGGGCAGGAGTCGGTCCGCAGAGAGCTTAACGCAGGTCCCTGCACGCAGCCCCCGCGCCCCGCTCTGGCCCCGCCCCCGCGGCCAGTACCTGACCCACGTCCTCGCTCGTTTCCAGCTGCACGTTGCCGCGACTCCGGCTCTCGCTGTCGCTCAGAAGATCGTCCTCCGAGTCCTCGAGCAGCGACGAGGAGCCAGTGGAGGAGAGCGACGAGGTGGAGAGGCGGCGCGGCTGCTCCAGGTGCGACGAGCCCACGGCCGGGAGCCAGCCACCCTCCGGCTTGGGCGGCCCGGGGCTGGCCGGGGTCACGTCCGGCTCCTCGGCCGTCACAGTCAGCTGCGGGATCACCGGGGCAGGGGGAGCCCGCGGAAGCCCGTTGGGGATCTGTCCCCCCCGCCGCTTGGCCCCGTGGGCCCGGGGCTCCCCTGCGGCGGCGGCGGCAGCGACCGCGGCGCAGCGCGCCTCGAAAAGCAGGCGCAGCTCCCCGACACTCCGGCGCGGGGCCCGCTCCAGCCCGGGGCTGCAGGGCCCCGCGCCTCCCGGTCGTGCCATGCCCGTCGGGCCCCCGGGCAGGGTCATTTCTCAGCAAGAGAGCCGCCGGGGAGACCACCAGCCCGCGGCGCGGCGGGTACTGGAGCCGCTCGGCGCCCCAGGCTTGAGACTGCCCCGAGGCGGAGCCTGCGCGGCCGCTCGCCTGGGCCCCGCCTCGGCCGCGCCCCCCGCCCACTCCTTTCACTTTCAGAGAAAGCGCGGGCCTCCTTGGGCTCCTGCCCAGAAGGGAAGGCTCCCTGTTGCTCCTCTGGGTGGCCGGGAAGCCCAGACCTCCTGGAAACACACAAAACCCGGGCCTGGCCCTCGCGGCCTCTCAGTGCCCACTCTCGAGAAGACCAGAGGGGCTGCTCCGCCCCACGCCGTGCCGCGTCCCCGGGAGATTCCTCCTGGCAACTCCAAGGGCCCCGACCCCTCAGGGGAGGAGCTGATCCAGCTCTTGCTCTCGCACCCAATCCCTCGGGCTCCTTTCCGCTTTCCACCCATCCTGGGCTAAGGCTTCCAGGTCTCCGGGGCTTTTCTCCGCCCGGGGCCCCTTCGGCACAGAGTTCAAGGCCTTCGGCTTCCCAAAGAAGCCTCAACCCAGGGCATGTGCCCAAGTGGGCTCTGTCTTGGGAACAGAGCTGAAGCTTCTCCCCCTCCCTACCCCTCCAGCTCCCCACTTCCCGGCTGGCAGAGTAAAAGGTCAGGGGGCAGGACCCGGATCTCTCCAGGTTTTCCTGGCGGAGACCTGGGCAGCATCCCTGGCTGCTGGCTGGCGAGGGCTGAGCCCTTCTTCCTCCTTTCCTTTTGGAGTTGGGGGCTTGGAGTCTGCTGTGGGGCTGTAAGCAAATCATTTCACCTCCTTTGAACTGCTGATTCTCCTTGGCAGGGTTGTTGTCCACCTCACAGGATTGATGTGAGAATGAAATGAAAGATGTGCTATCTCTAAAACGTTGGAATAATTTTAGTGTGAGTGGTAGAAAGAGCCAGCCTCAGGTTCACCACACCCCAGATGTGATTTTAGGCAGTCTCTTCACCTTTCTAAGTTCCATTTTCTTACTTGTAAACGTAGGAAAACCTCACCTGACCCACAGAGTTGTGGCTGTGAAACTGAGAAGAGGGTGCTAATGGTGGTAAAGGATCTCATACACCGCAATGTTCTCAGCAGTGGCATCATAGTGGCGGATCTTCGGTCACTTCGCATGTTAGCGGTCAGCTGAGCTGCAAAGGCTGCTTTGTGTAGAAGTCAGCAATTCACAGCATTTCCTGTTTTCCTCCAAATGCCATGAGTGAGAATCCCTCATCAGGTGCCCGGTGCCTAGGGGTTATTGGGGGATCTCTGGGGAGACTGCCCTCAGAAGGACGGCCTCTGAGCTGATGAAGGCCAAAAGGAGGAGCTTTCCTTTCGTTACCTCCCTTCAGCCAGAATTCAAGGATAGCTCAGGAGGAGAGAAAAGGAGGGTTCAGAGAGACAGTGGGAGCCTTCAGCAAAGAAGAAAGGAGAAGATCCCTGAGGGGGAATTGATGAAGATGGTAAAGGTGTGGAAGAAAGAGTCGGGGTGGGGGGGGAGGAAGGAGGAGAAACTGAAGGAATGAAGGAGTGAGAGAAAGAAGGAAATACAGGAGTCTGAATACTTAAGTCCTCTGTGGAGAACCTGGGAAGACACATGGCTATTTCTCTGGTACACAGAGGTCTGCAGGAGCCTGGGTGTTTGGGTGAGGGGTGTGTACTCAAGGGCTTGAAGGCCCAGAAACACCCATGTCTCTTGCTCTCACTTCTCTCCCTCCTTCAGAGCTACCCTGCTTAATGGTGGGAGCTGGGAAGGTACTGCCCTCAGAGAGGAGACTGGGGGCAAATCCAGGGTGGAGAGAGTCAGCAAGGACCTGTCAGAACTGGAAAGGTGGGAAGAGAAGCAAGAGGAGGGAACATGTACTCCACACCTGTGTGCCAGTCAATGGATGGGCAATGTTGGAGGCATGAGCAGGCTGGGAGCTGGTGTCAATCTGGCCGCCACAAGAAAACTCAGGACAATTCCTTTTTCTTCTTGTATTAGGCACTTGTCCAAGGCCAGCAACCAAAGCAGAGGTCTTTGCCGCACCTGCCCAGGTGTTCCTCACTGGGAAGGTAAGGGCAAACCTGGGGATTGCATATTGAAACGAGAGTTAATTTCATAGATTTTAGAGTGGAAAGTACTTTTAGATGCCTCTATCATCCTCACGGTACAGCAGAAGTAACAAAGGGGTTAAGTGACTCAAACAAGGAGGTTAAGGCACTTGTACAAGGCCACACAGCTAGTTAGTGGAAAAGCCAGAGTGTATCCTAACTTCTACTCCTGTGCTATGCGCCGTTTCTTAAATTAACAACTTGTAGTTTGGTCCCTAGTTCCTTATCCAGTGAAGGCAGAGTCTGCCTCCACCTACCACAGGCAGAAAGCATAAGGGGGCAGGGTTTACCCCTAAACCCAATATAGCTGTGGGACAAGGTCAAAGGGTTCTCATGTCCTCTTAGGTGAGCCAGGAATGACCTTTCAAATCCTGGAATCCTGTTTTTGTGCCTCAGTTTTCCCAGTCCTTGAAGCTGAGTAGATGGATGTGAGTAGAGGGGGGTGGAAAAATCAGGCTGACTACTACCTAGGTGGAGGAATGGCCTCTTGTGTGCTGCAAAAAAATGGAGGTATGAGAGCAAAGAAGAATGTTTCACGGTTTTGATGGTCATTAGGTGGCTGATCTGAGATGGGCCATGGGAGTCCCTTATCCACAAGGTCTTATCCACAAGTTCAGCTATGTGTCTGAGGAGAGAACTGATCTTTCTTCTTGTGGCCTCTCAGTTCAGGGATCCTCCTGAACCCTAGAGGCCTGCATCCTGGGGTGTCTGAGTCTTCACCCCTCTCCATGTCCTTCAGGACTTATCAGGCATGAGGGCTACATCCCTCCTGGGGGTAACAACCCTGGGGCACAAAAGCTGGAGAAGGGGGCGCCTAAAGAATGGGGTGTGTGAGGTGAGGTGCTTCTGGTTTTATTCCCTAGCCTGCCTCATTTAGCTTTGTTCCTCCTCTACGCAAGCCACAGGGCAGCACCAGTGGCCTCAGGGGCAGGAGCAAGGTCACCACTCACCATCTCTATGCCAGTTTCTGCTTCCCAAGACCCAGAGGCAGGGCCTCTCACCTGTGGGAGAGAGGATGAATGGGCCACCTGTTTTTTGTTGGTTTTTTTTTTTTTAATATTTATTTATTTATTTATTTATTTAGCCGGTGCCGGGTCTTAGTTGCGGCATGCGAACTCTTAGTTGCGGCATGCAGTATCTAGTTCCCTGACTAGGGATTAAGCCCAGGCCCCCTGCATTGGGAGCGTGGAGTCTTACCCACTGGACCACCAGGGAAGTTCCCCACCTGTTGTTTTGAGGGGATTTGAAAGCCTCTCCAGAGAGAGCCTAGCCTCTATGTTGTGTGTGTGTGTGTGTGTTGGGGAAGCAGAGGGGCAGCATATGCTCCTTTAGACCAGGTGGTACAGGGTCTCATTCTAGTCAACAACTCCCAGACATGCTCTGTGGTGCTTAGTTTAGTGTCTTCCAAGGGACTTTCTGACCCCAGGATTCCAATATTCTGTGACAATACCTATGACTCATTCATCATTTACAGAGCAAACAAACTTCCACTGAGCAGCTGCTATGAACCAGGCATTGTGCTAAGGTGAAAGGGATACAGGAATGAGTAGCTCCTTACCAGGAGTGGTGGTACGTCATTTTACATTGTCTTCTGATGGAAGGAAGTGAGAAAGGACCCAACAGAAAACAGCTCCCAGGATGATAAATGGCTGTATCTACTGTTTCCAAGGGACTTTCAGTGAGACCTTGGTCTTACAGCTGCTTCATGCAAACAATTCCCCAACCCTGGTCAGTCTGTTGCCCTTCTCTGCCCAGGGCACGGTAGACAGAGTGCTGGAGGGCTTCCAATGAAAGCCAGGGCCCAATGAAAACTTGCAGACGGGGAAGAACTGAAGGTCTCTTTCCTCCTGGAAAGAAAAGTGAACAGGGCTTCCCTGGTGGCGCAGTGGTTGAGCGTCTGCCTGCCGTTGCAGAGAACACAGGTTCATGCCCCGGTCTGGGAAGGTCCCACATGCCATGGAGCAGCTGGGCCCATGAGCCATGACCTCTGAAACTGCGTATCCGGAGCCTGTGCCTCTGAACCTGCGTGTCCGGAGCCTGTGCCTCGCAACGGCAGAGGCTGCAGCAGTGAGAGGCCCGCGTACCACACACACACACACAAAAGTGAACAGCTGTCTTCATTTGACAACCCAAGACCCTTTTCCTTGCCTCCGGGATTGATGAATTTGTGGGAATATCTTCTGACAGTTTAGCAGGACTTGGGATCTAGCAGTGTTCACTGACCTGCCACCATCTGAACCACTCTCCTCTAAAACGAACAAAATGTGTCACCACGCCTGTGTATGTTCAATAAGAACATTTTCTCTCCTGACACACTTCAGAAACAAGGTTTCCCATCCCTCCCAGGAGCCTGTGTTCCTGTGGTTCTCCCTCCTCCCTCTCTCCAAAACTCAGAACCCGCAGAATCTCTCCCAGTGGCCAAGCGGAGGCAGAGGGGATTGGTAGCGTCTGAGGTCAGGGACGCGGGACGCGGCCCCCAGTGTCGAGGCGATTGCTCTAAGAACGTTCGGGGTGCAGTCGTCCTCCGTCCCCCACGTCCCTACCAGGGCACCTCTGGAATCTTGTAACCGCGGGAGGTGGGCGCATCCCCTAATTCCATTTGTGATCTTCGCCTGCCAGAGTGACCTCCACCCCGGGTGCGCGGAGACCGAGCCCACAAAGCTTCCGGTGGCTGGGTGGAACCGGGAGGCACCGGGAAGCTACGCGCACGCCCCGGGTCCGTGGAGCAGATGCCCACTCCGCCTCGGCGTTGGCTGCAGGGGCGCCCCACGCCACTCGCCAGGAGCGCGCCTGCGAGCTGAGGCCCCTGCTCCCAACTGTGGGAAGCCGCTGGGAGGCGCGCCCGGCAGGGGTCCCCACACCTAGACCCGCGAGCGCGCGCACGTGCAGGCGGCGGGGTCTGCCCCGCGCGGCACTCGGACCCGGACTCCAAGGTCGCTGGGACTCCAGTGGGCGAACGGAGGCCGAGGCTGTTGGGTGGTCGGGGCCGTGACACACCGGCCCCGGGTGAGGGTATAGCTCCCATCTGCCACAGCTGCTTTTCTCGCGGCTTCGGGTCGAACCCATAGGACGGACAGCTTGGGCTTCCACTGCAAGCGGCGTTCGCACCGCCGGGTCTCCTTCCCGCTTGCGCTGCGGTCTGGGGACACGATGGAGGGGAGAGGTGGCATCAGAAGCCCCAGAACGCAGGGGCTCGGGAAGGACGTCGGCTTGCCCCGCCCCCCTTCCCTCCACCACGTTTATTGGGCGTTAACTAAGTGCTAGGCGGAGGAGGACACTAGTAGCTGCCAGGATGGTTGTTGGGGGGGGGGGAGGCTCACAAATAACAACAGTACAGCGTGGTGGATGCCGCCCTAGGGGAAGCCTAGGTGCTCCCAAACCCGAGTGGCAAGGGGCAATCAGGGAAGGCTTCCTGGAGGAGGTGGCCTTTGCACGCTGAAGGGTGAAGAGGAGTTCTCCAGGGAAAAATCGGTGGAGATAGACCAGTGCATTCCGGGAGAGGTGAATGTGTTTATGGCTGAGCAAGATGTGGTCTCCACATGAACTTAGTGAAGCAGGGTCATCAACAGCTAAAAGAGAGAGAGAAAAAAGAAGTGATATTCTGAAGACGGTTATCAAGGTAGTCATCATGAAACAGATCGGAACTTGGTTGGACTTCTTTACACTTATTTTCCGGTTTGGTACTGTTTTTAATGTTTTAATTACTCTCCGCAGTGGTGGGGAGATCAGGCCTCACAATCTTTCTGAGCCCATTGGGGCAGTGGCGAGGTGGAGGCCTTCAGGGCCACTGAGGGCTGGGAGTGGGAGGATGCTTTCAGACTGACCATCAGTAAAGAGGGAGTGTGTTGGGGGCTGGAGAGAATTAGCAGCAGCAAGTTTGGACCAAAAGGCAGCTGTCTTTCTCTGGACGGTTCTCCAGGCCAGCCCCAGCGCCCACTGGAACCTCTATGTGGAGACTGTTTCTTGACCCCCAAGGTGGAGGCTGCCGGGAGTCTCTGGGCCAAGTCATGCCCTCTGTCAGCACTCGGGCTGTTCTCCTGTGACTTCCCACCCCTATTTCACCACACTGCCCCTTGCATCCCAACCCCTGCCACTCTGCCCCAACAGTCTCTCCTGCGGGGACTAGTGGCCTCTACTCTCACTTATAACAGCATTTATCAAACCGTTATCGAGGAAAGGAACACTTTAACAGGCTCCTGACAGATCTTATATTAAAGATGGGGAACGTGGGCTCAGAAGAGTTAACCAGCTCAGCCCTAGGTAGTTAAGTGGCGGAGCTGGGATATGAACCCTGCACTGAGCCCGCTTGCCTTGTGGCTTTTAGGTCCTCCCTCTGGTCCAGGGCACAGTCTGGAAGCCCTAGATGTGCCTGTGCTCCACTGGCTAAGCCCCTATTCAGTGCCAAGAAACTCTGGCACTGAGGCTGGCCTGGGGAAACTTACAGAGAAGGCAGGCTGCCCCTCTGCACCGCCCCCCCCACCTTAGTGCTGCTGTTCCCTCCAAGCCTCTGGCACTCTCCTCCCCAAGGCAGTTCAGCTGCCCCTTTGGTCAGGGAAGTCACACAAAAAAAATCTGAGCTGGAGGTCCATGGCTTCCCCATTCCTGGACACCACCATCCAGGACACCCAAGGAAAGTCAACTCCTTCGCTCCCTCAACTCCAGAAAAAGGCGATGGACCCTGCACCCCTCTCGCAGTCACAGCAAGTGGCTGCCTCACAGCAGGGAACCCTGGGAGATAACTGGCCTAGGCTGTCCTCTGCTCAGAATCTCTGCTCTCTAGGCTCCCAGGGAGCCCACTGCTTCCAAAAGTCAGGCAGCTGGGGACTTCCCTGGTGGTGCAGTGGTTAAGAATCTGCCTGCCAATACAGGGGACATGGGTTCAACCCCTGGTCCGGGAAGATCCCACATGCCACGGAGCAACCAAGCCCGTGCACCACAACTACTGAGCCTGCGCTCTAGAGCCCATGAGCCACAACCATTGAAGCCCTCACGCCTAGAGCCCGTGCTCTGCGACAAGAGAAGGCAACGCAATGAGAAGCCCACGCACAGCAATGAAGACCCAACGCAGCCAAAAATAAATAAATAAATAAAATAAATAAATAAACAAAAATCAGGCAGCTGGAGTGATAGAAAGCTTAAGAAAACCTCATGAGATGCAATTGCTGGGTGAGCCCCAGGGACCCACCTCTCCCAACACCAAAGGCAGGCTTGGACTGGCCTTGTACCATTGTGATTGTCACCTCCACCTTCCCATCTCTAAAGGAGAGTTGATCCAGGATCTTGTTTCCTAGCTAACACATGGCCAGAAAGGTTTGAGACACAGCCTCATGCAGTGTTGGTGGTGAGCCTTACAGATCTCCCCAGCTTGGGCCGTGAGGGAAGGGTATCAGTATTTCATCCATAGGCACACTCACAGCCCCTGGGCTCCCCCTTCACACTCACGACAGGCTGAAAACAGATTAACAAAGGAATTGTGGCTTAGCCAACTGAAAGCTGGAAGGACCAGACTCTCCCCAGTGTTAGGCAGTGTATCAGGGGCCCACCTAGTTCTGTTAAAGCTTGGTGATATTATATCTTCCAAAGTAGGAAGTAAACCAGGCCAGTTGGAGGTTGCCTTGGCTCTAGACAACTACTGTCTCAGAGAGGCTTCTGGGGAACCAGGTGGCTGAAGACTTGACAACAGCCACTTTCACTTCGGGGGTGCAGGGCTAAGAGTAGGGGAAGGAGAGAAACCAAGTGAAAGAGAGAGTCTCTTGGACTTTTAAAGCATGACTTTGAGAGTCGCCACTCAGGATGCAGTCCTTGGACTAAATCTGATTCCCTTGTTAAAACGGCATAAAGTTTATTTACAAGTATCTGTACAGTTTGAGTGACAGGTCAGGACTTCACAGAAACAAAGAAAACAAAAGCATTCTTTTTGAAGGGAAGTTGCAGGCAGTAGACTTTCCCTGCACCTGTCAGAAGCAAGACAAACAGACCTATACATCATGAGCTAGGCATATGGACATTGGCCTTTTTGCTTCTTGGAAGGAAGTGAAAAATGTAGAAAGCTGCCTTAGGTGCCACACCCTTCAATACTGAAACCACATGGTGGGGTCGGGGTGGAGCAGTGGGCTGCTGCTGCGATTCCCCAGCACAAGAAATACCCGGAACCACCAAGAAGCCCAGCTGGTGGGATAAAGCCAATGCCTGGACCAGATCTCAGTTCAGAGGCCCTGCCTCAGCTGAGACTGCAAACAAGTCCTCGGTCTTGACTCCAATCACCAAGTAGGCTACTCAGGCGACAAGTTAACATTCTGTCTTCTTTGGTTGGCTTTGCTCCCTGCTGTGTTTTGGTGTCTCAGAATGAAAGTTTCATTAGCTGCATGTGGGGAGGTAGTGGCAAAATGGCTACAGTGTGATGTAGTTTTAATAAAAATTTTATTACACAGCCGTAATGTAACCGACACTTCTCCAAATCCAAATGATACTAAATACAGATCTACATGGTGGATCAGAATGACTCCAGCAAATTATATGGATTCTATAATTTCATGTCTTTTAAAACCAGAAAAAAGAAGTCCAAGTTTGTCACTATAGGAGAGGTCCCAGCAGCTTCCAGGACTCTGCTGGAGTCCAGGCAATGTTTAACAGTCTGTGATTCCACATTTACACAATAGTTTATAAAGAGTTTCGGTCAATGGACTATTCAAGTATATATGATTTTAATGAGTCCATCACCACTCCTTTGCCCAACCAAACTGTGTCACAGCCACCACATAGCTGTGTTACAGTCATATTTATCAATTTTACAGACACAATTCTTTTTAAAAACCATCGATTGCTGCTTTTTTCTTTTTTTAAATAAAAAAAGTATAAACTAAGTTAAAGCAACACTGAGGCTCTAATAAACCCGGAAGAGTTACCAAGTTCATTTTTATGTTTAAAAACAACTTAACTCCATGATTTCCCATCATCCCACTTTCTTATAGAAAGTAGGGTGAAGAAATACAAAGCGGGGCTTTGAGATGCCTCTCCCTCGTGTGGGAATCAGCAGCTCTCAGCTGTTCCTTTATCTTAGTTCTTGTTTTATATAGTCAGCTGTACTTTGTTCTGAAAAGATCTGTTAAATGCCACTTTTATTTACACTTGGAGCTTTACACCTGAGAATGATTATCAAGCAGTCAGCTTATCTCTTTGCAAATATTTCATAAAGACATACATACTTCTTTGCTGGCTTCACCCTAGCTGCACAACAATATATATGCTTACCATATATATATGTATACACACACACAAAACTGCACATGCTTGTAACATTTGCAACCTACATCTTTGTGTTCGTTCTCTCCACATTCATTTTGAATACTTTCTCTTAAAAAACAGAACAAAATATTATTCTTGCTGAAATGGCAAAACAGAATCACTAAGAGACAAGTGCATGGGGTGGAGAACAGACACACTCTACATTCAGCCAGGAAGCTGTGGGCTATACACATGGGCTGAGCAAGACACCTGCACTGCCCTCCCTGGTACCTGGCTGTGGGCTTCCCTCCCACCTGCCAGGACACAGCCGACAGGGCAGGGGCCAAACTGGGGGAGATTTCTCCAAGGTGGGGAGGTGATGGGGAAGAGGAGGTGGGGGAGGGGAAGTTACACAGCTACAGCAGTCAGGCCTGTTTAGTAAGAAGAATCACATTTAATGAGTTTCTTTCTTGCAGTTTCAGATGCTCAAGTACAGCTGAAAAAAATCTGAAACAGCTATAGACCCATGACAGACTGATACAAAGAGTACTGCATTTTTAAAAAATGATAAAAAAATCCACACACTTACAGACACATACACACATACACACTCTCTCTCAAATAGACCCCCCTCCCTCCCCACAAATGTACATTTTTTGGAAACTAAACTGGTTTTGAAAATCCTTCTTCCACAGAGATGGGAAGAAGAGAAAGATGAGGAGAGAAGGAGGAGGACTGCAGGTGCCCAGTCCCCACTCCCTCCAGAGGGTCAGGTGCCAAATGTTCAATGGTTGGGTCCAAGGCAGTCCATAGAGGAGGCTGCCCAGTGCTGCTGCTATCACCGCCAGGGGCTCCAGCAAGAATCCCAGCTCCATGGTAACACTGAATGCGTGCAGAGTGGCCAATGAATTGTGCTGGTTTAAAAAAAAAAAAAAAAAAGGCAAAAAAAAACATAAAAAACTGAGGACTGCAGGTGCCCAGTCCCCACTCCCTCCAGAGGGTCAGGTGCCAAATGTTCAATGGTTGGGTCCAAGGCAGTCCATAGAGGAGGCTGCCCAGTGCTGCTGCTATCACCGCCAGGGGCTCCAGCAAGAATCCCAGCTCCATGGTAACACTGAATGCGTGCAGAGTGGCCAATGAATTGTGCTGGTAAAAAAAAAAAAAAAAAAGGCAAACACAAATCTAAAGACATGGATAAAGCCCAAGAGAGCCCAGGTTCACACTGGGTGGGCCCTGGGGGGTTGGTGGGAGATGTTGCAGACAAGGGAAGTCTATACAGCAAATGGTTTATATTACAGATGACTGGCAGTTTAGAGTCTCTTCCCAGTTCTACTGCTGCTCCAGCCCAGTGAGGGCAAATCAAAGGAAAAGAGGAAAGGTGGGACACCGTGATGGGGCATGCAGGGTCAGAAGCAGCAGGCTGGGTGTGCTCAAATAAGCCCTCGTCGTTTTTTGTAGTCTTCCAAGTTCAGAGATCTCCTTGGAGCTCCATCCTTGGCTGGCGGAGCCTTGGAGGTGATGGCCAAAGCCTTTGACTCTATGGGAAAGAAGAGGCAAATCGGCATCTGAGGTCCTTTGGTCTTGTGCTTCACTCCTTCAGGTAGCCTTCCTTACTGTCCCTGTTCCCTCTCAAAACAGACCTGCATCCTGTCTTATTCTGGTCTCCATAAATACTGGTAAGCAGACACCCCCATTTCTTCCCTAAGATCAGGCCTCCTTGCTGGCTGAGAGCCATGGAGCCACGTGGTCCTTGCTCATCACCAATCTGCACCTTCACCTACCTGAGCTGGGAACTTGTAAATCAATCTTCACGTCGAAATCATGTACTTTGAACAAGTCTTCTGAGAGGTCACTGGCTGACTTAGAATTCAAATCTTTATCCTTTCCCTGACCCTGCAATGTGAAGAGAAAAAGTAATTACAAAGTATAAATGCAAGTGGACTTCAAGAAGCAGTGACCACTAATGGTTAAGGCTCCTGCTCGAGTTCATTAGATCTTCCTACTAAGGCCCTTTTCTGATTCCTTCTCTCAGAGGGAGGACAGGAGAGGCCACAAAGAAGTTTCTTTTCTGAGCCTAAAAGAGGAGAGGGAAGGGAAGGCTCATGTCTGTGGTGTGAGGGAGAAAGGGTGGGCTTAAGACAAGCCACCTCTGACCCAAGATTTTAGGAATTCCTGGAACAGTTTGGGCTCCTCAGGAAAAGGCAGAAAATGGCTTCTAAATGGGCAGTTTCTCTTGGTTTAACATTTTAGTTTTCAAAGAACTTTCACTTTTACAACTGCCTCATCCTTACACGTCAACTACTCCTCCTAATTGTCCTATGAGTTAAATAAGCAGGGTATATAATATTACCCCCACTTTACATATGAGAAAATGTAGATTAGAGGGCTAGAGGTCAGTTGCCTAAAGCCGTAGTCAAGGACTTCATTAAGTAGTGGTGTTGGGCTTAGAATTTAGGTCATCTGACCAGAATTCAGTAGTTGTTTATTACATTTGTAAATAATGAGGATGGAGAAAGGACTGCAAGTGGGACGCCATGTTCCTCCAGGTGGGGACAATCAAACCCGACCCAGGAAGTGCCTGCTCTGGTGTCCGGATCAGCGGCCGAGCTCCAGTAGTATACTTGCCTTGCTCATTTCCTTTGGAGCATCTGGTAACACTCCAGAACCGTATTTTGCGTTCAGCTGGGCCAATATGGCAGCTTGAACAGCCGGGTCTCTGGACTGAGAGAGAATGCAAGTTATTTTAGAGATGGTTCAACACTCACACAGTCCTACCACCAGCTTCTGTCCCACCTACCACCACTAACATCACAGGCACCACAGTGGGCCCATCAGCAGATCAGTGGGGTTTTCCTCCACGCTGCAAAAAGGGGCAATTAAAAGCTTTGAAGCCCAGCCCAGACGGGCCCTAGCTAGGCGCTTCAGCCTACACATTCCTCACCTCTGCTGCACTGGTAAACCTGCCCTGGCATAGGCGGTTAGTCCATAGGTTTCTACAAATCCATGCCAGGTTTTCACTACCTGTATGTCCTAGAGTAAGATAAAAAAAGGAAGTATCCAGACCCAAGAGTTTGAGGCAAGCAAATCCCACTAAGACAATATTATTTTTAACTTCTTTATTAATCTCCTAATGGAATTCATTTTATGTCCCAGAATCTAGGTCCTGACTAAAAACGTCCTCTTTAGGCACTCACATTAGAAACGATGGTAGGTTTACACTGTCGCCTGGTAAAAGGATCCATCTGTTGGTTTTTCATGTTGTGACTTTCAGCCTGAAACAGAGAGCATGTATTACAGAACTGTATCTCCTGCCCCCCGCCTCTCATTCATCATAAGCTTACATATAAATAACAGTCTGCAAGGTCCTGAAAAACGTCAAAGGCTGTCTATCATCCTTTTCCCTTTAAGAACACCAGAGCAGATTATGGGGGTAACAACCAAAAGAAAAAGACTGGAAATTGATAAAAATGAATACGCATGGAGTAGAATCTAAAGATGGGGAGGGATAAGACAGGGTAGAAGACTGCTGCTTTTTATTATAAATTAATAACTTATGTGGTTGTATGTGTGCCTACAGAGAAACTATGTGTGTGTTAAGTGTACACGTTACTTCAATAATTGAAAGATAAACTCAAGCAAGATACAGAAAAGATTGCATATTGTTTTATTACATATTGTTTTATTAATTAAAATTATTTTCAGTGATCCAGATAAAGTTGTCTTACTCACCACAAGGGCCTTCTCAGACTCCACAATGTTCCACTCCCGGTTCCGCTGGTTGATGTAACTGTGGGGTGAGTAAGAGGCATGAGTCAGTGGGCTGTGAAAGGAGGGAGGGGACCACTGACTCCTCACCCCGGAGATACGTGGAGCCACTGGGGCACAGTGCGTACAAGGCCACAGGCTCGCCTGATAATTGTGGACCAAGGATCTGTAACACACCTGATCGCAGATATGTTCTTGGTCCGCTGGCGGTCCAGGGCCTCTGCTCGTTCCTCCAGCTCATTCAGCTGGTCTTGGATTTGTTTGGCCTTGTCCTGATCCCCCAGGTCCTCGGCCATGGCCTGCACATAGAGAGACATGTGAGATTCTGGCTATGACTGGCTCTATATTAAGTGTCCCATTACTTCCAGCACAGGCAAGATACCTCACATGACGAACAAATGACAGGAGGTGTGAAAGAGTACTGAAAACAAACACCATAGAACCCAGGCCCCACATGGCTAACTCAGCCTAACAAGGCTCACCCCACCCTGATGTGAAGAACGGAAAACCACCCACCGCAGCTGGGCTTGGCAATATCATTCGTCTGTTCAGACCCAGTGCTGATACTACCCTGGGGTCTATCTTATTACACATGAAACTAAAGTGACTAGAAAGTGAGGAAAATGGAACAAGCAAGATCAGTTTCAATTTATAGAAAGGAAAACAGCCAAAGGATGCTGCCCAGGTGCCAAGAAAGCACACTGTTGCTTACATTTGAGCCCAGCATTTTCTCCCAATCCTGCCACTACTAACTTGAAAGATGGTGAACAAGTTTGATTTCCACATCTCCTTACAGGACAGGGAGAGGGGTTCAACCACAAGCCCTCACCTTTTCCTTTAGGAGCTGCGTTTTCTTCATAGCATAGTTGGGTGGAGCTTTCCTGAATCTTTCTTTCTCTTTTACAATCTGTACCAGAGAGGAGATATCAGCAGTGAGGTATTTCTAAATTAGTTTTGTAGGCAAGATAGGTGAGCCCATTTTGGAGGTAAGCAGCTAGTTAAACGGGGGCTGCTCTTCCTATAGCAATGCCATGCCCCACAGAGAGAGCGAGTTCATTCCAAGGGATACTATGCTGCTTCCGGGGTTACGGAGATTCTTCTGGGATAGTGGGAAGAAACATGCACCAATAAACAGCAGCAGCCCAAGGACCTTGTACTGTCAGGCTAGCCACTGTCCAAGCGAACAGAGATCAAAGAATTTTACTAAAATGTTTTGGAAAAAGAAAACTCTTGAAGGACCAAGTCTAGAAGAAGAATACAGATTCCTGAACCCTGAATACACTTCCTTAGTCTATGACTTCAAGTGAGAATGTACGGAGAAAATCTTGATGAACTATAAATAATAAGGTAGCGGTATTAGTATTCCCTCTTCCTCATGCAACAGTAGCAGAGCCAAAAATGTCAAGATACAGGAAAGAAAAGAAAGGCATGATCTTCTCTAACACTGGTTCTTGATAAGCCTCCGGACTCTGGGGTACCAGGTTTCTTACCTCTTCAATGTCCTGGTCATTGAATTTATAATTAAGAGCTTCTTTAATAGATAATTCCTTCTTATTGATTTCATCTAGAGTGGGCAACTGCATGCCAGCAGAGAACATCTGGACCAAAACATGATAAAAGGTTATTTATGATAAAGGGTTTTGGAAAGAGGCTCTCTCAGTGTTTTCATCAACAACTGCTAGGGAGGTGCTGTCTGTCCACTTACCGCTTCTTTCCACTTCATGAATTCGCTTTCAGTAAACTCTTGGTTTGAGACAAACTCTAGGCGGAACACTCGCTGGTCACTGCCGTGCCTACACAAAAAAGAGCAGCTTCAGGAATGGGTATGTTGACTGCAGCGCCAGAAGAGCAACCCCACCAGACTGTACACCACCTGTCTCCGTGGGTTTCCATCATAGCTACACTTTAGAATCATCTAGGAATATTTACAAAACTTCTAGTGCCAAAGCACCACTCTAGATCAACTGAATCAGAATCTCTGGGAGTAGGAACCAGGCACTGAAATTGTACACACAAAAAACCCTTCCCAGGTTGTTCTAACGGGCAGCAGGGATTAAAAATCAAAGTGAGCCCCAGAAACAAGTGGATTTGGCCAGTGCTTCAAAAGTCCATTTACAATAAAATCCATCACAGTCAACTGGCATCAAGAATATGAAATATTACATAGATATCTGAATGACAAGGAAGCTCTATCCCTAGAAAGAACACTGCCGTTCTACTGACTCCTGTGCTGGCCACGTGAGTCAGTGCCATCCTCCCAGATATAGTCACTCGCAGCACGTCATGGCTGCTGCCCACACCAACTGGCTCTTTTCAAACAGTCCAGGAGAAATGATGGGAATGGGAGAAGGGAACAGAGAGACCAGAGAGGCCAAGTAGGGCCATGGCAGAGCCTTGTCTATGACCCACTATTTGCAGTCACCTGGCAAGCTACTTCTATTCCTTCCCATATAGGGCCTTTAGAATTTTCAGGCTCCAAGACGATAGGGATTTGTGTGTGTATTTTGTTCTCGCTTCTATCCCGATGACTAGAACTGTGGCATGTAGCCAGCATTCAGTCAATATCATGTTATTGAAGCAGAAACCAAGTCCAAAAAGGTAACCTGGCTTGTGAAGGATCAAGTTAGTTAGTGATGGAGCCAGGACCAGAAGCAAGCCTCCTGACCATGCTCACCAAGGAATGCCTGCAGGATTCTGGGAGGAGGGGGTCTCGCAATCTGACATTTTCCTTCTATGTGTCCCACCGCTCCATATCCCTGACTTCCCCCTATGAGAGAGATATATCCTACTTTCCCTATAGGCAAAGGTAGAATACAAGTTTCCCTCCAAGTCCCCTGCGGGGATAACACAAACAGTATTACTGTAACAAGAAACATCACACTGGGAGTGAATAACAGCCCCAATAGGCAGTGCCTGTTTGCAGCGGGAGCAGAAGCTGCCACGGAAGCACCTCTCCTACCGTAGCTGTAGCCCTTTGTTTGTTCTGGTGCCACCAAGCTGGTAAACTTTGGCGGTTTCCACTACACCCGTGATTTCAGCAACCTAAGTGAGGACATAGACACCAATCACAACAGACTCTTTCAGAGATCTCCACCCCACCCTCTGGCTCCATCTGCATGAGTGCAGATGAGTGACCCCGCACTGAGAGAAGCCCACAGCTGCCAGGTGTTCTGGACACCTTTCTCGGGCTTAGAACTCAGATGGCCAGGCACCTGTGCCCAGAGTTAAGCAAGCACCAGGCGAGGAGGCAGTTAGCCTGGTGGGGCGTTGGAAGCTTCCCCTCCAACTTAATTCTACCTTACTAAGGGGTGCACCTGGATTTCAGAGGTCAGTTTTGTCAATCAAGTGTGAAGACCATGAGGTCTGTTTCTGTTGCCAAGGTTTCTGGGACATGGCATGGCCCCTGGTCCTCACAGAAGGAGGCAAAACACATGAAAACCAAACAACCCAGAACAAAACAAACAAAAACAAGAAGAAAAAAAATCAAACAGCTATGTTCTAGTCATCTAGACCACAGAAGCAGAGCTAGAACTCACAAGATAATTTCTATTAGGTTGGAGGGTTTTTTAAAAAAAATAAATGTATTTATTTATTTTTGGCTGCATCAGGTCTTTGTTGCTGCGTGCGGTCTTTTCCTAGTTGCAGCGAGTGGGGTCTACTCTTCATTGAGGTGCGAGGGCTTCTCACTGCGCTGGCTTCTCTTTGTGTGGAGCATGGGCTTCAGTAGTTGTGGTGGTGCACAGGCTTAGTTGCTCCGCAGCATGTGGGATCTTCCCGGACTAAGGTTCGAACCCGTGTCCCCTCCATTGGCAGGCAGATTCTTTTTTTAAAAAAAAAAATAATTAATTTTTGGCTGCATTGGGTCTTCGTTGCTGCGCATGGGCTTTTCTTTAGTTGCGGAGAGCAGGGGCTACTCTTCATTGTGGTGCGCAGGCTTCTCACTGCGGTGGCTTCTCTTGTAGTGGAGCACGGGCTCTAGGGACACGGGCTCAGTAGTTGTGGCTCACAGGCTCAGTAGTTGTGGCTCGCAGGCTCTAGAGTGCAAGCTCAGTAGTTGCGGCATACGGGCTTAGTTGCTCCATGGCATACGGAATCTTCCTGGACCAGGGCTCGAACCCACATCCCCCATGCTGGCAGGGGGATTCTTAACCACTGTGCCACCAGGGAAGTCCCTGTTCGTCATTTTTCAAACCTCAATATAACTCCCTGTTCCAGAAGTCACTTAGTATGTAACATGGAAAATTTTCATTTATTTATTTTTCAAATGAACAAATCTTCTAGATTACATAACGCTTGAAAAATACTTCGTAAGTATCTGCCTTCTCACATCTACATGAAAGGAGGATAGAGAAAATTGTTCTAAATCTAAACCCTTGGGCTCCAAGTACTCCTCCTGGCAGCAGGTCACAATAGATCTCTGGTTGGCTCAGACTGTCACTGCTCTAAGGGCACCTCAATTGGAGTCTATTTTCCCATCAAATGGGAAAAGTGACAGATTTGTTCAGTAGTTCCTACTCCTAGCTAAGAATCATTATATTTAAAACATGGACAATTGTCCAAGGAAAGAAATACTAACCCGGTAAACTGGTTTGCTATTGTGGTTTCCAATGCCAATCCGTACAAAACATCCTGTGACAGTTTTAGCAAAGAAGGGCATGTGACACCAACGTTCCAGCTTATGCCGTGATAATCGAACCCGATTCAGTTCCTCCGGTAAGGAGACCGGTTGTGATTTTGGAGGGATCTCTTCTTTCCTGTGAGGAACAAAGGACACTGGGGAAAATGTGCATCATAAAAACAGATCAAGGTAAATAAATAATACCAACTTCTTAAAACTTAACGAAGTATGTGTGATTTCACACAGTAGGAGAAATAAATGAAGCAACAGGAAAGTGGGAATAGAATCCTATTCCTAACCAGTAGTGTGAACTGTCTCAAATGAGGCTGCCATCCCAGATAACCTATCAGACTAGGCAAACTAATGGAAGCTCCTGGCCAATCTGAGGGTGACATGAAGGCAGCTCCTACCTGCCTGGCCCTGATGAAATGTGCAGGGGTACAGGCTAAGAGCCAGCAGCAGAAGTATATGTTTGGGCTGATGTGCTGGGGAACCCAGCTCGGCAATTCAGGGTATGGAACCAAACCAAAGTTCGTCACCCGAACAGGGGAAATTTGGAAACTACACTAAGCCTTTCCCCAAAGAACCCACCTATCCTGACTACTAGACCAAAATGTACACAGCTTACTCCTCTTCTTCATCAGAGGACGATGTTCGGGATGAGCGGTCTGACTTTTCACTGGACTTGTCATCTTCCTCCTCCTCCTCATCGTCAGAGTACACCTCACTGGTTTTTAATGGCTGTTTCTTGGCGAGGAGCTCAGCTTAAAAAAAGAGGAAATGTTTACCTAGATTCTCTCAATAAGAAGCTGAAACATCTTTCATCCCTGAAAAAGAACTGGAACATGGAAAAGGACTCAATAGACAGCTCCATTCTCTCTGGCCTGGTTTGTGATTACTTGTGTTAACAAGTACATTAACCAGAAAGTTTAAGTCACACCGAATGTCAAGCCACGGTAGACAAAAAAAAAAGGGCTGGAAGACTGTCACTAAGTGGGCAAAATGGGTCACCAACTCTACTGACAGCTGTCTTTTATATCTCTCAAGGCACTTGAAGATTGGCAGGAAAATTGGGGAAAAACTTAAGATGTCTTCAGAGAGTCTTTCAGGAAAAACTTACTTTGAGTTTACAGTACTATTTGTAATAGCAGGAGACTGAAAACAACCCAAATGTCCACAAAGGGGAGTGGCTGAATCACCTCTAGCACATCCACCCAATGAACTACGCTGCAGCTGTAAAAAAAGGAAAGAGCCGAGCCTTACACTGCATCCTGAGTCAGAAAATGTTTTAAATGAACACATAAATATTTTTAGGACAGGCTTTATATGGTCACTGTATCAAATACTCAACTTTGCTACTGTAGACAGAAAGTAGTCACAATTATGAAAAAATGGGCATCATTGTATTTCAATAAAATTATTTACAAAAACAGGTAATCTACTAACCATTGCTCATCATAAAAACTAAGGAGTGATCTTTAGAATATATGGTTAAGTGAAAAAAGCAAGGTAGAGAGAAGTGTGTGTAATGCACTAACATTAATCTAAGATGGAAGGTGAATCTGTGTCCTTTTGTTTAAAAAATAAAGAGGAAGGATATAAAAAAATTTTTTTAAGTGGTCGTCTACTATGGGAGGGAGGCAAGGGGTGAAAGAGAAGGCTATAGATGCTAAATTTCTCTGAATATACCTTGCTTAGTAGATTTGACTTTGGAACCTTGCATCGTGTATAATCATAGAACAGAACAATAAGTCATCTCTACAGATCACAAGCAAAATAAAACAAAGTACTCATTCGATGGCACAACCACACAAAAAACAACTATAACAAGTGTTTTGTGTTGGGGTTTTTTTTTTGACTGTGGGGCTTGCAAGATCTCATTCCCCTGGTCAGGGATTGAACCCAGGCCACGGCAGTTAAAGCGCTGAATCCTAACCACTAGACAACCAGGGAACTCCCAACAAGTGACTTTAAAACATAGTCATTCAAAAGACAGACATACAGACCAATGAAATAGAGAGCCCAGAAATAAACCCTTGCATATATGGTCAGATGATTTCCAACAAGGGTGTCAAGACCAATCAACAGGGAAATGACAGTCATTTCAAAAACTTGTGCTGGGGTGGGGGGACTTCTCTTGTGGTGCAGTGGTTAAGAATCTGCCTGCCAATGCAGGGGACACGGGTTCAATCCCTGGTCCAGGAAGGTCCCACAAACCGGGGAGCAACTAAGCCCGTGCGCCACAACTACTGAGCCTGTGCTCTAGAGCCTGTGAGCCACAACTACTGAGCCTGCGTGCCACAACTACTAAAGCCCGGGCACCTAGAGCCTGTGCTCTGCAACAAGAGAAGCCACTGCAATGAGAAGTCCATGCACTGCAATGAAGAGTAGCCCCCGCTCGCCACAACTAGAGAAAGCCCGCACACAGCAACAAAGACCCAGTGCAGCCAAAAATAAATAAATTTATAAAAAAACAAAAGAAAAACAAAAAACAAACTTGTGCTGTGGTACTTCCCTGGTGGTCCAGTGCTATGACTCCATGCTCCCAATGCAGGGGCCCCGGGTTTGATCCCTGGTCAGGGAACTATATCCCACATGCCTCAACTAAGAAGTCTGCATGCTGCAACTAAAGATCTCTCATGCTGCAAAGAAGATACTGCACATGGCAACGAAGATCCTGTGTGCTGCAATTAAGACCCAATGCAGCCAAATAAATAAATAAATAAATAAATATTAAAAAACAAAACAAACAAAACAAACAAAAAAAAACCGAAAACAAACTTGTGCTGGGAAAACTGGATATCCCACATGCCAAAAAAAAAAAAAGTGGACTCTAACCTTACACCATATACAAAAATTAACTCAAATGGATAAAAGATCATTTTTTTTCTTTTCTTTTGGTTGCGCCGGGTCTTAGTTGTGGCACATGGGATCTTCGTTGCCACGTGCAGGATCTTCGTTGCAGCATACGGGATCTAGTTCCCTCACCAGGGATCAAATCCGGGTTCCCAACATTGGGAGCGTGGAGTCTTAACTACTGGACCACCAGGGAAGTCCCTGGATCAAAGACCTAAATGTAAGAGCTAAAACTATCAAACTCTTCAAAGGAAACAGGGGAAAGCTTTATGACACTGGATTTAGCAATGATTTATTGGATGTGACACCGGAAGTACAGGCAACAAAAGAAAAAAAAGTGAAGGCAAACAGTACTTCACCAAAATTAACTTATGCATCAAATGACACTATTAAAGAGTGAACGGACAACCTGTGGGAGAATGGCAGAAAATATTTGTAAACCGTGTCTCTGATAAAGAATTAATATTCAAAATAATTTAAAAAGTCTTCAACTCAACAAGAACCAAAGAACTTGATTAAAACATGGGCAAAGGACTTGACTAGACATTTCACCAAAGAAGATATCCAAATGGCCAATAAGCATACAAAAAGATACTCAACATCACCCGTCATTAGGAAAATGCAAATCAAAACCACAACAAGATACCACTTCATGCTCCCTGAAATGGTTATAATCATAAAGACAATGACAAGTGTTAGTGAGGATGTGGAAAGAGGGGAACCCTCATAAGTTGCTGCTGGGAATGCAAAATGGTTAAGCCTCTTGGAAAACAGCCTGGCAGTTTCTCAAAAGGTCAAACACAGGGCTTCCCTGGTGGCGCAGTGGTTGAGAGTCTGCCTGCTGATGCAGGGGACACGGTTCGTGCCCCGGTCCTGGAAGATCCCACATGCCGCGGAGCGGCTGGGCCCGTGAGCCATGGCCTCTGAGCCTGCGCGTCCGGAGCCTGTGCTCCGCAACGGGAGAGGCCACAACAGTGAGAGGCCCGCGTACCGCAAGAAAAAAAAAACAGTCAAACACAGAGTTACCATATGCTTTAACAATTCCACTATAAATGCTCAGAGCAGCATTATTCATAATAGTCAAGTGGAAGCAACCCAGTGTCCCTCAAAAGGTGAACGGATAAATAAAATGTGTATATCCATACAATGGAATATTATTCAGACATAAAAGGAAGAAGTATTGTTACGTGCTACAACATGGATGACCCTAGAAAGCATGCTACGTGAAAGAAGCCAGACGCAAGAGATCATATATTGTATGAGTCCATTTATATGAAATGCCCAGAATAGGCAAGTCTATAGTGACAGAAAGTAGACCAGTGGTTGCCTAGGGCTGGGAGATAACAGGTCCGTAGCGGGGTGACAGTTAAGGGATATAGGGTTTCTTTCTGGGGTAATGAAACATCTTAAAACTCATTGAGTTTTACTACACAGCTGTGAATATACTACAAGCCATTGCCTTGTATACTTTAAATGAGTAAACAGTATGGTACCTTAATTATACCTTAAGAAAGTTGCTATAAATCAAAACAAAACAAAAAAACTTGGTATCCTGGTTTTGAAATGGACATACCAGTATGAGGCTCAAAATAAATTCTTAAAAAAAAAAAAATCCTAGCTGTGGACACTGAAAAGACTTAGAAATAATAACCAACCCAGTCGCACTCCTGCGTCTAGACTATGGTGTCTAAATACAATTTCTCATGAGAAAAAAAAACCCACCCAAAACCCAAAAAAACCCAGGGCTCCTTAGAGAAATGTCTGATTCCAAAGCAAGAAAGCTATTAAAGACTACTGGGGTTTCACGTCAAAAGGACTCAGGCTACAAAAAAAAAAAAAAAAAAAAAAAAAAAGGACACAGGCTACAACTGCTTGAAAATAAGACAATTTGAGTCTCAACAATAATAATAATAATTGCAATGGAGTAAAAACATAAAGTATGGGGTCTTCCCTGGTGGCGCAGTGGTTAAGAATCTGCCTGCCAATGCAGGGGACACGGGTTCAAGCCCTGGCCTGGGAAGATCCCACATGCTGAGGAGCAACTAAGCCCGTGCACCACAACTACTGAGCCTGCAAGCCACAACTACTGAGCCCGTGCGCCTAGAGCCCATGCTCCGCAACAGGAGAAGCCCGCGCACTGCAACGAAGAGTAGATCCTGCTCACAACTAGAGAAAGCCCGCATGCAGCAAAGAAGACCCAATGCAGCCAAAAATAAAAATAAATAAATTTATAAAATAAATAAATTTATATTAAAAAACCCCATAAAGTATGTTAAAATCCATGAGTTCACAGGGATATTCAAAATAAACAAATTTCACTAGTTATCTTTGGAGTTTGCCAAGGAACTATCTCATTCTTTTGAAAACTAGTAAATAAAAGGGGGAAAAAAAGGCAAGAATTTACTCTGCCTTTCCTATACAAAATGTCCCTGGTGGTAACTGAATAGCTGATGAGAAGTTTCTCTTTCCAGAAGCATACCAGATAATAAATGAAGAAAGAACGACAGATTAGAATATCACCATTTTGTGGCTTAAAGACTTAAATATAAGACATGACACCATAAAACTCCTAGAAGAGAACACAGGCAAAACATTCTCTGACATAAATCGTACCAATGTTTTCTTAGATCAGTATCCCAAGGCAAGAGAAATAAAAGCAGAGACTTCCCTGGTGGTCCAGTGGTTAAAAATCCACCTTCCAGTGCAGGGTATGTGGGTGTGATCCCTGGTCAGGGAACTAAGATCCCACATGCCAGCAGGCAACTAAGTCCGCATGCTGCAACTACTGAGCCTACATGACACAGCTAGAGAGCCTGTGTGTTGCAACTACAGAGCCCACGCGCCACAACCAGAGAGAAGCCCACACGCCACAACGAAAGATCCTGCGTGCCACAACTAAGACCTGATGCAGCCAAAAATAAATAAACAATTTTTTAAAGGAAAGAAATAAAAGCAAAAATAAACACATGGGACCTAATCAGACTTATAAGCTTTTGCACAGCCAAGGAACCCATAAATAAAATGAAAAGACAACCTACAGCCTGGGAGAAAATATTTGTTACTATTTTTTAGGTATAGTAATGGCACTGTAGTTATGTTTAAAATAGGAGTCCTTATCTTTTAGAGGCACATATTGAAATATTTATGGTTGAAATATGATGATGCTGGGATTTACTTCAAAATAACCCAAAGGAAGAGGGCAGTGTAGATTTAATAAGATTGGCTATGAGTTGACTGCTGAAGTTGGAGGATGGGTTCATGGAGTTTCATTACACTATTCTCTGTATGTGTTTGGAACTGCCTATACTAGAGAGCTAAAAAGGGGGAAAAATAAAAATTGGCATCAGGAAGTTAAATCATATGATCAAAGACAAAGTAGCCATCACATTTTCCCCAACTACCTGTTCTGTTCTTCCGTTTTTCTCGCTCTGCTTTTAGCTCCTCCATGGCTTGAGATTTCTTATCTAGTTTCTCATCCCGTTTGGAACGTCGTTCCTTGTTATGGGATGTTACCTGGGAAGGGAAAAATATGTAGGATGGCTCTTTTTACCAACAGCTGATGATAACATTCTCTATACCTAAAAATCATTCAGTTCTCCAATGTCAATCTATATTGGTTGCAGAAATTGAAATTTGCTTAAGAGGAGAGAGCATCCTCTTGTGGACAAAGAGGATAGAGCAGTAAAGTCAGTCCCTGTCTTACCTGCCTAATAAACAGAAAGCCTAAGAAGTATAAGAATAAACACTTTCTGGAAGGATTCCCTAGATCACAGCTAATATATGTTAATACTGTCAACAAAGCTTTTTGTGATAAATGCAAAGATGACTAATTTTCCCAGCTACATTTATTACCAAGTCCAGGATGACATACACCTGAGTAAACATCATAACCAATTCAGCTACCGGGGACAGGAAGTTTACAAACTTTCCCTTAAGGAGTGCTCACACACCAATGAGCTGCTTTTTACATGCAGACTTGAGTAGAATTCCCATGGAGTTAAATAGCACAGCTAATGGTGAAATGACATGTCCAGAGATTAATGAAACCTATAAGACGAAGATAGTACATAAATAGTTTTGCACTAACTGACCTAGGCTGATTAATATACACCCATCTTTTATATAAACACACACACACACTCAAAATAGAGGTTTTATTCTTTGGATAACGAGGACTATTGAATCTCCTACCTGAGATTCTTGAATCTGTGTCAGTTTCTTCTTTTCCTGCTCCTCTTCTTGCTTTTTCTTTTTTTCTTTCTTTTCTTTCTTTTTGGCTGTTTTCAGTTTTTTCCTGATTTCAAATCTGTTTAAAATATATTTGTTTGGTTTTTAAGTGGCAATGAAATATTTGTAGACTGATTTCTATTAGATAGGAGAAAGGAATTAAGTGCGGGGAAGGAGTTAATAAATGTTTTGGTTTCCTGTAAGAAACTCCAATGTATCTTATAAGTACATTAGAAATATTGAATATAAATACACCAAAAGTACTTGAAAGCATTAAGGTGGAATAGATTTAAAATGAGAGAATACTGAGGATACTGTTGTATCCTGTTGGTAACGCACTGCTCTTCCTCAACTTCACATAATGGAAGAAAATAGTTGATTCTTGGATCAACTCCAATGGTGTCCCATTAGAAACATAATGAAGCCACAGAGAGCCACTGTCACACACACCACCCACCCACACACACACACACACACACACCCGCCCCCCGTACGCGGGCCTCTCGCTGTTTTGGCCTCTCCCATTGTGGAGCACAGGCTCCGGACGCGCAGGCTCAGTGGCTAAGGCTCACGGGCCTAGCTGCTCCGCGGCATGTGGGATCTTCCCGGACTGGGGAACGAACCCATGTCCCCTGCATTGGCAGGCGGACTCTCAACCACTGTGCCACCTGGGAAGCCCCACTGTCACATATTTAAGGTAGTCAAGACACAGGCTGTATTTTAAAAACACCACTCTCCATCTTTCTTCATTAGGAAAAATGCCTCCCTCAGCTCCACCCCAGCAAACATGTGAATAAATATGCTATTCTCTTAAACAAATGCAATCTAGGCTCTCTCCCTGTAACAAAAAGCAGGCTTTTATGAAACAAAACTATTTTTTTGTGTGTGAATTTAAGGAACTTTATGGAAGGAATAAAGGAATATAATAAATATTAAACTCTTTTCATAACATTCTAAAATAACCCCAATTATGAAAATTTTTACTTAGTTCTTAATAGGATCAATATACAAAAATTAACTGTATTTCTATATACTTGCAATGAATAATCCAAAAATGAAACAAAGAAAACAATTCCATTTACAGTAGCATCCAAAAGAATACAATATTTAGTAATAAACTTAACAAAACAAGTGCTAGTCTTTCACACCCAAAACTAAAGGACTGTTGAAACAAATTAAATAATACCTAAGTAAGTAGAAAGATATCACATTCATGGATTAAAAGACTTAATATTAGATGGCAATACTTCCAAATTTGATAAACAGATTCAACACAATTCCTATAAAAATCCCAGCTGCTTCTTTTGCTGTTGCAGAAATTGATAAGCTGATACTAAAATTCCTATGGGAATGCAGAGGGCCCCATATAGCCACAACAATTTTGAAGAAGAACAAAGGTGGAGGACTTAACACTTCCCAAGTTAAAAATTGACTACATAGCTACAGTAATCAAAACAGTATGGTACTGGCATAACCATAAACATAATGATCAATGGAACAGAATACAGTCAACAAATAAATCCATATATCCATGAACAACTGATTTTCAACAATGGTGCCAAGACTGGGGAAAGAACAGTCTCTTCAACAAGTGGTACTGGGACAACTGGATAGCTACATGCCAAAGAATAAAGTTGGATTCTTACCTCACACCATATACAAAAAATGATCTCAAAATGGATCAATGAGGGGGAGAGGGATAAATTAGGAGGTTGGGATTAACATATACACACTACTATACATAAAACAGATAATCAACAAGCGCCTACTGTATAGTACAGGGAACTCTACTCAATACTCTGTA
Organism: Lipotes vexillifer; assembly: GCF_000442215.2. NCBI lineage: Eukaryota > Metazoa > Chordata > Mammalia > Artiodactyla > Lipotidae > Lipotes > Lipotes vexillifer. The sequence continues at coordinate 1,498,441 of NW_006787469.1, forward strand.
ACAAACTGTATGGGAAAAGAACCTGAAAAAGAATAGATATATGTACATGTATAACTGAATCACTTTGCTGTACACGTGAAACTAACACAACATTGTAAATCAACTGTACTCCAATATAAAATTTTTAAAAATGGATCAATGATCTAAACATAAGACCTACAACTATAAAACTCTTACAAGAAAACATCTGGGTAAATACTCATGAACGTGGATTTGGTAAGATTCTTAGATATCAAAAGCTGCAGCAAGGGCTTCCCTGGTGGCACAGTGGTTGAGAGTCCGCCTGCCGATGCAGGGGACACGGGTTCGTGCCCCGGTCTGGGAAGATCCCACATGCCGCGGAGCGGCTGGGCCCATGAGCCATGGCCGCTGAGCCTGTGTGTCCGGAGCCTGTGCTCCGCAACAGGAGAGGCCACAACAGTGAGAAGCCCGCGTACCGCAAA